>NW_015506484.1:36589-47923 GCF_001515645.1 Sinocyclocheilus grahami | reverse complement strand
TGCCAGAAAAAAAAATGTAATGCACTTCAGAATTGTGGGTTTTGTGTTTTTTTCTTGGAATTTAAATATTTTTCTTATATTTATATATATCATATATATATAAACATTTTACTTTTTTTAAAGTTTCTTTTTCTAGTTTCTTTTTTCTAATGCACGATACCTCTCCAAGAAAATATAAACATTTTCTGTGCGCTCAACAGTGGAGTGGATTGATTGAAGTTGTCACAGAGGTGCCTTCTGAGGGAAAGATGCCTCTCAAGGGTTCACCATGTCACATCTTTCAACATCTTGAGTAGACTGACCACACTGTCAACTCAGAGAAAGTTCAAGAGAGGAACTTACATACAGGAGCACTTGGCAAAAGTCTAAAGTTTACTTCTTTTATGGTAGCTTGTCTGACAAACGCAAAATTGTGTTGAAACCTTAATAACTGTTAGCTTAGACATCAAACAGGCTCTCAGAGGAAAGTATCACTACAAAAACACAACGGGTACTTTAGCAAACATTTTTTGAAATGAGATTTGCACATTTTTGTGGGAAGATTATAGCTGGTGATGAGAGATGATGCTGTGGTTTACTTCCATTTATGATCTTAAGCAAATATAATTGCATTTCAGATATGCTGGACCAAACATCAGACCCGATGTGAAGAAGTCAAGTAAGTTAAATTAAACGGTAAGTAAATTTGACCCTGGGCCCGTCATTATACACCTTTATTTCATGCAAAGCTGCAAAACAACCCCAGGCTCTTGTAACATCCTAATTAATGGAACACTGTTTAAGTAGCTTCATCACAAGCTGTTTTGAAAGTTTATTCAAACAAAACCGCAGAACCGCTGCTAAAAACATGGCTCTTTAATCAATATAGTCATGAAAAAATAACCAAAAGATGATATGGATAAATGATGATAAATCAAATGTATGCAAAGTTGTAAAAGTTAACATGCCCTCCAGACAAGTTTCATAAAACATTTTTTTCCTCTACCATAATGCATAGTATAACTTAGTGGTACTTTGTGGAACATGTGTATTGTTAATGATAACTCCAACTGAGACAAATATTATTTTCTCATGGACATATTGTAAACTTTATTGCTTGAAATATTACTTAGAATTTGGCAAAAAAAAAGTAACACTTGGCATATATTGAATAAAATCAACATCTGTTTTTGGTGCAACATAAAACTGAGGATATCATTAAAAGCAGCTATAAGGTTGTTGTTTTTAATCAGCTTATGGGGCGGCACTGGTTTGTGCACCGCAAGGTCCACAGGGAATCATTTAAAACTCTGTTTTTACAAGGGAAAGACATTATGATTCTATTCAAAGTAATCAAAAATGAACTTTACACCCTGTATACGAACAGTCTGATGCTATTTTCAACCATCTGCCCATTTTGTTCTTTTTTAGAAGTCAAACGATCAATTCACGCTTGGCTTTGTCTCCAGGATGCCAAGAACAAATAGGAGCAGCCTATAGTCTCTTTCAAGCTGTGAAATGGTAAGTAACAGCAGAATATAAATAGGTTTTCCAAGGATTCAAAGACTGAGAGGACATCAGACCTCGTTAGGTAGCCATGGCGAGCGAGTTATTTAGTGCTCCAAAACAACCGATAGTGGAGCGACTCGTCGTCGCCTGATGGATCGCGTCACATTTCAGAGGAGGGGAGTAATCACCGTCAATGTACTCACTCGCTTAACCTCACTAGCTTTCTAAAATGTGCAGTCCCCCTCAACTGCTTAGGCTTTGAACATTAAGTCATATTCATGCGCTTTATTTGTGAAGGAGGGCGACTTTCACAAACAGGACAAAGCCACAATCTTTGAAATAAATAGTTCATTAATTATGAAACCTGACCTTTGAGAACAAAGCTACTTAAGTCCTTTGTAATTAAGACTTAAATGCATTTGAATGCACCAGATAAGGGCAAATGAGTCTCCCTGTCATTAAACTTCATACTTCAGCAGCATAATTAGCTTGAAATTTGTGGTATTCACTTCCATGAACCTTAATTAGGAAACTGTTGATTCATTTAATTGTCCCAACGCTAAATTAAGTGAAATGTGCTCTGTTTTGGGACAGCTAAGAAAAACACACACAGTATTTCTAGTCAAAATCAAGGCAATGAAATTATATTTGTTTTTATCCTTTCATTTCATTTAACACACCTACATGTCATCTCATGTTAACATTTTCCTTTGGCCCAACTTTGGTCTGAAGGAATAAGACAAACACATGGACAGCAGTTCCAGTAAGAACACATCCCGTTTCGAAACCGATTTGGGACTCTCGAGCCATTGAATAAATTTTTTCTAGAACAATTCTAATATTGTGCATTATAGGGTAAATATCTATTGTCATGTTGAGAAAAGGGAGTAAGTTCCTACATTGTGATCAGAAGCAAACTGCTAAGTACCGGTATTCAGACACATATCGTTTGAACTACAGTATATAAAAGGGAGTGGTACATTTGTAATCTTTGTGAACAGCTACAATAAAGAAAACCATTTCAAAGAGGCAAATTGTGAGGGTGGAAGCTACATTGATGTTTATATCATAGGTAAAATGGAAAAGTTCCAATCGTGGTAAGAATGATACAGACATGTTAATTTTATACTATAAAGTCTCTATCGTTTGTTTGCCCTTGTGGCCAGTCACACCACATACATTCTGAGAGTAAATTTCAAAGGTGTGACAGGGGGTCAGGAATAGTACTTGGTGAAGGAGAGTCCACACATTCCTGACCCAGACAGAGCCCACCAACTCTATTGTGGTCACAAATTCGACGATAATCTAGATCTGATGTGATGTGGTTCAGTTTCTGGGAGACTGATTATTGAATCCTTCTTGGGCAGTCCTGAATCCAAGCTAGGTCTCATCTGAGGGAGGGAGGCAGGAGGAAATGCACCTACAGACATTTGATGGGGTAGTGCCATTCTTGGTGGGATACTTCCTCTAAGACCAGCAGGGCCTGGGAGGTTCTGAGGGGGACCGATGGAAGTGGAGGAGACTCTGGTGGACTGAGGAGGGCTTGGGGCAACTGGCTGCACCATGTCATGGGGTAGGGACGGCTGGGAGGTGGATAGGACTCGGGCGTCCTGGCTTAGAGTGCTCCTGGGGACTGGAGGTCGATGTGTGGGACTGGGGACGTGTTGCTGTACAAGGGATAACTGGGAGCCTGAGGGTGCACCTGGGGGGCTAGAACCATACTGGAACATTCGACCAGCAGTTGCCAGAGGGCTGTGGACAGGTGTGCTTGCAAGGGCAGAGGCGAGGGCTAAGGTGGAGTACTGGGAGCCTGGGGGTGTCTGGCTCTGGACCACCTGGAAGCGCCGAACCATGCGGGGAGACTGGACCGCCCCAGAACCCACTAGAGGGTTGCCCATCTGGGGAAAGAAGCTCATGGCAACAGCCTGCTGAAGGCTAGCAATGGCAGAACTTGTAGAGGGTTGACTAGAAGGTGCAAACATGTTCCCGTGAGTTGAAAGAGTCATGGACATGGCCCTGGGCCTTTGCATGTCCCCTTGTTTAACCAGTTTAACCATTTCCCGATCGTACTTCACAATCTCCTGGATCATTTCGTTCTCACGGTTGTTGAAGACGCCAGAGTTAAGATCATGTTGTACTTTGTGCATCAGGATGGAGTTCTTCTTGCCTGAAATGTACAGATCACGGTCAGTTATTGCCTTGAACACAAATATCTGTTAACTAGGTAGGAATACTGCAGAGAAGGATCTCTAAGAGTAATATTACTAACAACCTAAAAGTTTAATTCTTATTACAGTGAACCCATTACAATCTACTCCAATGGTTCTCAATTCCAGTCCTCGCATACCACTGCTCTGCATATTTTGCATGTCTCTCTTATTTAAAACACCTGATTCAGATAATCAGCTCGTTAGAAGTGAGCTCCATGCATGAACTATGTTCCGATTGACAGGGTCCCTACACAGTGTTCTTTGCACCCTACTCCCTGAACACAGGAAATCCATTGAACGGAGAACTGTAAAGTGTGACATAATATACCTCTCGAAATAAATAAAATTTAAATTAATGTCTCGCACACTTTAATGCTCTCTGAATGGAATACATATGCTCCCTTCGAACTGGACCCTGTTGAAAAACCAGCATATGCTGGTTATTTCAACAGGGGAATCATGGCGGTATATCTTATGATGTCCACGTCACAGGGCACTTAGAGTCAAATAGAACAATCGTCTGAAGTGATAAGAGATACATACAAAATGTGCAGAGCGGTGGTACTCAAGGACCAGAATTGAGAACCACTGCTCTGCTCCATTAGGCTCAGTGCATTTAGTAATTGTCAGACACAGTGAAGCACTAGCTCAATCTAAAACAACATAATACACTTAATCTTTGTCTCATTTTCCAGGTGAAGTGATTATATGGTGCTAAAAATTTGCTAGACTTGCACGATGTGGAGAAAGGATAAATTACAGTGGTCAAACAGCCATTTAGTCCAGGGGTGTTGAATCCTCCTCCTGGATCAAGCAAAGTTTAGCTGTATTCCTAATTAGAGACATCTGAACTACCAAAAAACATTAGTGCATTGAAATTAACTCTGCAGGAAAGTGGTCGTCCAGGAGGAGGATGGGACCAGGGATGCCACTATAGTTTCTTTAGTCACTAAAGTTTTCACAAAAACATTAGTGCATTGAAATTAACTCTGCAGGAAAGTGGTCGTCCAGGAGGAGGATGGGACCAGGGACGCCACTATAGTTTCTTTAGTCACTAAAGTTTTCACATTTTGTTTTGTTGCTGCCTTGTTAAACTGCTTTAAATTAGTTTTCTTCCACAACAATCTACACTCCATAGTCCATACACCATACTTGTCAAGCAAAAAAAATAGTTTTTAACATCTTTGCAAATTTATTCAAAATAAAAAACTAAAATGATTCCATTGCATAAGTATCTGGGACAGTTGAAATTTAGCTCAGGAGCATTCATATTGCTTGTAGATATTACTACACTTCAAGTGAAATTAACCTGTGGCAAATTCAATTGAATGGGTATGATTTGGAAAGGCACACACATCTTAATAAAAGGTCTAACAGCTGATAATGCATATCAGAGCAAAAAACAAGTCCTGAGGTCAAAAGAACTGTCTGTAGACCTCAGAAACAGGTTTGCGCCAAGCCACACATCTGTAGAAGAGTTCAGAAAAAAATTCTGCTTCATTGAAGGGTCACAGAAGCATGTAGTCTCTGTTACCCTTAATGGAAGAAGTTTGAAACAACCAGGACTCGTCCTAGAGCTGGCCTCCTGGCCAAACTGAGCAATTGATGGAGAAGGGCTTTGGTTAGCATGGTGACCAAAAACCTGATGGTCACTCTAGTTGAGCTCCATGATCATATATGCAGATGGGAGAAATCTACAGAAGGACAAATATCGCTACAACACTCCACCAATCCAGTCTTTATGGCGTGACTAACTTGTTCAGATGGATATTTGCACTTTACTCAGTGGACTCCTGTAGTTTTTTTCTGATGAATGCTTTTTCAGACTGATGGGTCAACCAGTTCTCTGTGAACAACAAGCCCCAGACCTCTGCTGAGATTTCCAGTGAGAGGGATGCTATGTCTGGCACTGATGTCGTTGTGCTGAGTCACGGCACCGCTAACACTAACTCGCGACATGGCGCGTGCCTATCACCTACACCCTGCTGCTAGCAAGACAATTTGCAGCTAAAATGCCATCCTATGCACAGCTCCTGCTGGCAGGGCCCCAACATCGCCTTCAATTTCTCTCACCTCCGTCTCCAGTACCACATACAAATAACACTTAGAACTATCACTCGTGGTTTGAGCATGCAATTTCACCAAGCTGTCTTCCACAGCTACATGCTGCATATCACGCAATATGTGGCACAGATTTATGGCATTCATCATGTTTAGAGCTGAGATGTTGTCATGTTGAATAGAGCTGTTCAGTTTGCCGTCCCAAAACCCAGGAGAATAAGCATTTTTAGCATTATTAGTATTTTCATGTTGTGGGGAATATCAGAATTTATACGTACAAATAAAGTTAGACATTATTCGAAGAGGCTTTTACTTTCTATTGTACAACATAAAACCGTACATTAAAGGTGAATTTTGAAACCATTGTGAGCTAACAAGGTGTATTGCTATTATGTAGCAACTTATATTTTTTAAGCACATTATGGTTTCAAATTTCACGCTTCAGGTATGAATGATTTATGTTTTAAGAACAAAAAAGGAAATTCTCTTCAAGTAACCTTATTTCAGAACATATTTATTTAAAAAACCCATAGGAAATTACTGAGGGAACCCATGCCTACAAATTGACGTCATGACTGAACCTCTCTATTCCCATAGTAAATAAACAACTGAGTCACTTCTGAAGTTCTTAAAATTAACAGCCAAAATTGACGTTGCATCAGGTCATTGAATGTCAGACTGTTGTAGTGGATGTTCTTCTGCAAAGCATCTGTGGTCTGAACTGATCATTTATGGAATCTGGCTGCCATGGCAACAGCGCCGAGTGGGGTGGCTGCATGGCCAATATGTAAACAACTGAGGTGGTCGTGTGACAGGGAGTGACATCAGCAGCATGCTGACCTTGGGAGATAAGAAAAGAGGATGCTGAGAGGGGTGAGGAGGGCAGGTGGCCTGCCTCTCTTGGCAAATTGCGTGTTTATGTGCGCAGGACACAAGCCAAAGATGGCAAAACAATCGTGTTGAAGACACACAAATTTTGGAGGGGACTCAAATTTGCCCACAGATGTGACCAATGGGTATCCAAACACATGGATTCTGGGCTGTGTACCAGTAATGCCTCTAACACAGGTAAATACACCTTCACAAAATTCACTGGGGGAGTACTATAGTATTACCATGGTTCTTATAAGCACAATGCTACATATTAATGCTACTGAATTTACTCTCTAGGCGACTTACCTATTCGATCAAGGCGGTCAATGGCTACTGTCTCAAATGCTCTCCTCATCATTGGATACTCCTCCAGTACTTCATTGAAGTTGTCCACAGAGAGCGAGTATAGTCGGCAGTAGGTGTCCGCTCGCACACTGGCGGTTCGTCTTCCACGGGTCAACAGGCAGATCTCTAAAAATTAACAGGACATATCATGGTTGTGGGTTTTGAATATGTCTTAGTTGGTTTTATTTGGGTCTTTAGTACTTGTCAAGCTAGGAGTCCAGCTAAGACCAGCAAACCACTGAAGGCTGGCTGTACCTAGTGCTGTATCTTCTTTTATTAAGATTTATTTTTGGCATTTTTGCCTTTATTATGATAGGACAGTTTAGAGCTGACAGGAAGGGAAGTGGGAGAGAGAGAGAGCGAGGTTGGATCGGGAAAGGTCGGGATTCGAACTTGGGACATCTGTAGCACAACAGTATGTCAGCATGCTGCCCACATGGCTGTTGGCACCGACATGCTATACCTTCTTAAACCAACCTCTAATGGTTTGCTGGTCTTGGATGGTTTTAGATAGGTCTTCAGTACTTGTCAAGCTGGTTGACCAACTAAGACCAGTGAAGGCTGGCTAGGCCTGATGGGAAAAAAACAGCCTAAGATGCATGGTTTGCTCATCTTAGCTGATTTCCCAGCCATGTCAGGCTAGACTGGACTGTTGATTTTAGTGGTTTCTGGCACTGGTCAGTTGGGAGACCAGCTGAACACCAACTTGGCCATGCTAGTAGACCAAGTTCAATAATACAACATTGGTTTAAACAGCTTTTCTTCAGGTACTTTGGTCTTAGCTACTGTTTAGCTGATTTGGCTGGTTGGCCAGCTGCTCTCCTAGTCTGACCAGTGGACAAAGGCCAAAAAAACCTCTAAAACCATCCAGCTTGACCATGTGTTCTTTTTGGAATGTTGAAACAGGTCATCAAAACATCATTGGAACTAATGTTCTCTTGTGAACAGTATCCCAAACATCAACATAATAGTCATCATAATTAAGTTTTCTGTCTTTTCTCTTTCTTTTTACAGGAACACAGCAAAATTTCACCACCCCTGGAGCTGAAACCTGAAAATGTAACTGTTACAATGTGTAAACCTGACAATTTGCTTTGTCTCCTGACTCTGAGAAGAAGGTCAAACTCAGCATTATGAAGAGGTAAGATCCTGTCACTGACTGAAAAGGCTCTATCTACCCACACACACCCAGTCGAAAGGATGCTCAGCATTTGGGACCTGCCCAGTTGAAAATGTGGCCACACTTCAAAGTGAATGTTGGCACAGCTCACTCTCATTGAAGTAGCTGTGGCCCTCATCCCTATAGTGTGGATAAAACTCCACTGAGGAGTCAAGTGGATGTTGCCTGTCATAAAAAATCAATAAAGCTTTAATTCTGGGTAACATGTGAACTTAATAAGGACCTTTGAGATAAAATACTTAATATTCTGTTCCTTTAAACAGTTGTTCAATTAATAATACTGAATTTTTAGTCCTATTTGGTTGTTTTTCAGAACTGTCAACTTTTAAACAGAATTAAGTTTTATAAAGAGAACCGTCCTAGATTTGCATGGCTGCAGGGGTTGAAAAGCATTTGATTCTTCGGTGATTCAGTCAGCATGACTCCATTACAACACACTTCACTACAGTGTAGAACAGCAGCATTTTAAATGGAGAATTTTCACACTGTTCGCTGTAGGGTTTTGCAAACACTGTGTTGGACATTTATTAATATTCATGTACTGGTAAATCAAAGTGGGCTTTTATCATACCGCAAAAGTGTATCATCTTTTGTAGGCAAATGTATGTATTGTATTGCTTTTACAATGATTTATTTATTTAAATCAGTATGTTTTGTAAAATAAATAAATAAACAAGATCATTTCTTAATCTTACCCTATTTGCAACTGTTGATGGGCCTTTTTTTATTTATTCAATCTACCAAAATGTATTTATTTCTTAAAATTAAATTAATATTTTTAAGGAGATTAAACGATGTTTACCTTTTTTTTTATTAGGAAACTACAAAAATACTGATTAAGAAAGTGTTCTTTTTTTGCACTGGTTGTTGTATTTCATTAAAATGTGTAGAATTGAAATAAGTAATTTTGTGGGCTTTGCATTTTCCTCTAGTGCTCCAGCTGTTGGTGCAGCTCATTGGGTCTTTAAAGTTTTTTTTTCTTTTTTGGCAAGCCTTTGTAAAGCTGGCACGCACAGCTTCTTGTTAAATACTGCATGTGAAATTCTTTCAAATTCTAGGGCTCAAAAACTGATTAATACACATGAATTGTGTACTAACAAGGGCACTGGTTTGAAAGCTAAATTGATTGAACGATACAACTGAACCAGAACTTATGCACTTTCAAAAAAAGTCAGATTTGACCTCTAATAATAACCCTGCAAAAACAGCAGTCTGCCAAAAATCACATTTTCACAACATGCCCAGTTTGGGTTGACGTATCCCAGCGTGCAAAACTGAGCTGTCAGATCTGTGATGAAGTGCCTCCTTTACCACAAGTGTGGAGATCATATTTAGCTCCAGTTTACAGTCATTACATTAACAACATGCAATATCACAAACCTCCCTGTAGTGCATGGCCCAAAAGAAACCGAAAATAAATTAACTGAACGTGCTTGCTACTGTGGATGTTCACATATAACTTTAGACGCTGACTACATATATCTACATGCAGAGCCGATCCTCCCTATATGCAAAATACACAAGCTGCGTAGGGTCCCGAAAACACCAGGGGGCCCCCAAGCTCTCAAAGATGATTTAATTTTAGTTTCGTTTTTGAATTTGGCCAGCGGTTATGAAAACACGAATGATAATTTATTTTAATGAGGTGCGCTGTCGCCCTTTCTACGTAAAAATCAGTTAAATCATGTAACGTGAATGTCATACAGTCTTGCTCGAGACTAAAAAAACGTGTTGAAAAGCGTACCGAGCCGTGGAAGAGACAGAGTTTCTCAAGTGCTTTCCCCAAGCACATTTCGAGACGGAGTCAAACACGGACAAATGCGTTTAGTTTCGTTTTTGAATTTGGCCAGCGGTTATGAAAACACGAATGATAATTTATTTTAATGAGGTGCGCTGTCGCCCTTTCTACGTAAAAATCAGTTAAATCATGTAACGTGAATGTCATACAGTCTTGCTCGAGACTAAAAAAACGTGTTGAAAAGCGTACCGAGCCGTGGAAGAGACAGAGTTTCTCAAGTGCTTTCCCCAAGCACATTTCGAGACGGAGTCAAACACGGACAAATGCGTTTCATTCATTCGTTCATAACCACTCAGTTTTGCGTAGGGCCCCCAGAAGTCTAGGATCGGCACTGCCTATATGCTCTATTCAGTGTATCATTTATGATATATAAAGCTCCGCTGAGGAGATTAATGATGATTTCTCATTTCTATAAGCTGTTAAGAATCATGTGCTTAATGTATCCATGTTCCACTCTTATGAACGTAGCCAAATGCGGTTTTAAAAGCTGTGTATTCACTTAAATTGAATACAGTAGCATCTACAATGGCTTATGCTATTAACCTAATCAAATGGCCATGCTATTTTCATGGTAACCTAAAGTCATGAGAGACTGTTTTTATATCTGTTTTTTCTATGGTTAATGGGTTTAAGTTGGTGCAATTCAACCCTAAGGCCCAAGAAAAGTGTATTGTAATATACTGAAAAATGCCGTCGTCTGAAAATTACTTTCATTGTATGGACAAAAGCAGTTGAAACATGCTTCAAAATATATGTTATCTTAATATATATTTGGGTGAACTATCCCTTTAAGACCTTAACATGTAAAAAATGCATTGCATTTGAATACTGTGAACAGAATGTGGGCTTTTTATTTACTGTAGCATGTTAAAAAGCAGAGACGCTGTGATCAGTATAGAATACCATGACAAATCAGTCTGGCATCATGAATAAGCCCCTCTCATGCATTGTAAAAGGTACAGAGTAATTGTTTTTGGCGAGGGAATCTCTATATTCGTCATTATAAATTGCTCTGCCATTGCTGTTCTGCTCCACTAATTAGGTGTTATTAATTGGCCACATTTGTTCTTTATCTGTGGCCCTCCTTCAGTGCTTCTGGCTCCTGGTATATTCGCAGCCTCGGTAAACTGCTCCTTGCCGCTCCCAGGCTATGCCCTTAAGACTCTGGAAAAAGCGCTATCTTTTTTCTGGATCACCAACACAAGCCCCTCGAAGGGGGCGGCATCTTAAATGGGACAAAGCTCGCTGGAGAGAGAAACTAAGGAGTCATGTTCAAATGTCAGTGGTATTTATCACTGTATTCCAGTGCAAGTGAGCTGTTAGGGTTTCAGATGGAGCAACGATATGATTTTAAAGCATTTAAATTTCTATTTTTTTTT
>NW_015506484.1:34394-36237 GCF_001515645.1 Sinocyclocheilus grahami | reverse complement strand
GACTCGTGCGAAGCAGTTCAAAGAATCAGTCTCTCTAAACCCCTCCTTTCTGTGAGACCTCACTGCTGTGATTGGTCAGATGGCGCAGTCCTTTGTGATTGGTCCAGAGCCGTAGAGAGATTGGCTCTGGATTGGTCTACCACGTACAGCGCGTGTCAGAAACGAAACGCCCATTGCCATGACGGAATGACAGCCCTGGAGACTTGTCAATACATAGAAAAGATGGTATCGATTGTACCTTACCAATTCGAGCCGGAGTCTGATGATGAAACGGTTGAACTGGCTGATCGACAAGAGACTGATTAGCAAGCACGAATGGAGCAGGACATTTCTCAGTGGTAAGTGTTAACAAGTTTGTGGTAATTATAAGATGTGATAAAACAAATTTACTCTCACAGCGTAGGATACAGCGTCTTCTCGACATGATGTTAACCACACAGAAATGTTAATTTCCGTTTGTGGGCGGGCAAGTTGGCGATGTAGAACGTGGGCAGACATTATGCAAATGTATTACTTCGTGACGTAGCGCCGTAACAGAATAAGATTCGAATTCCTGACGACTCGTTTAGGCGATTGCGAGCCGACACACTGCATGAAAGGTAATATTTGAACAGGCATAATAGGGGCACTTTAAAACATATTTTTATTGCAATATGATGGGTTTGGTATGATAATGAGTGATTTAATTGACTTATGTGATTTTAGAATTTTCTTTGATTAGGAAATGTAAAAATTTTGTATATTATGATAATCAAGTATAATGGTAAAACTAATACTTTTATCTTTTATTATTACAGTTGTCCTGCCTTCCTTTGGAAATTAAAATTGTATGTTTTTTTAATACATAATTTCTTCTTGGGCCTTTTACCTTTAAGTTGCATTTTAATATGTGTTACCAAAATGTCACAACAGTTGGAAATGTAACCTTACAAAAAATATACCTTGGAAAAACATTTGGCTGCATGTAATTTACAATGTTATTCGAATATGATTAAGTTTGTTATGATAATTTGAATAGGAGTAGTTTAGTTGACTATGTAATTCCTATGATTTTTTTTTTTTTTTTTTATTGTTCAGGACAGGTATAATTTAGGTAAACTCAAATTCCTAAAGGCCTTTTTGTTCCTTAAAAACTGAATTTCTACTGCCTTTGGAAAAATTTTATGTAACGTTCTTCAGTACTTCGTAGTGTTTTTTTTTCCCCCAGAATTTTCTGTGGTGACTTTTATTTTGATATGCACTAACAGGATGTCAAAACACAACAGTTTAGCTTTGCACAGTTTATCCATTTGGCTGTATGTAGTGATATTAATTATAATGTTCAAACTGATATGTTTCTGTATGAATAGGATGTTCTTTCTGTGTGTTTCTTACCCCCAAAGTAGGAGCCGTCAGAGAGCTTCATGCCAATACTCCCTTTGGTCAGTACGCTGACTACGCCATGCTGAATGAAGTACATCTTCTTGCCGATGGTTCCTTCACGAATGATGTAATCTCCTGGTTGGAAGACCTCGAAGCGGAGTTTAGTTAGCATTGCTGTCACAAAGTTGGGATCTGCATTGGCGAAGAGCGGCATGGACGCCACCAGCTTCCGGCAGTTGAAGTTGACAATTTCCTGGAAATGCAGAAGTGAGTTACTGTCAGTTCGAAGGCAGGTTATCAGTTGTGTATTGTTTTCTGCTGCTAAATGGTACCTCTCGTAACGGCTCGTTCAGTTCTTCCAAAATGCTTTCCTCGTCGAACATCTTGCCCTGGTATCTGTGCTCATAGTAATCATGGATCTTCTGTCGGAAGTCAGCCGGAAGTTTGTGGAAAGACATGTACTGCTCAACTTGCTTGTACT
>NW_015506484.1:2010-31787 GCF_001515645.1 Sinocyclocheilus grahami | reverse complement strand
TGCCATGACGGAATGACAGCCCTGGAGACTTGTCAATACATAGAAAAGATGGTATCGATTGTACCTTACCAATTCGAGCCGGAGTCTGATGATGAAACGGTTGAACTGGCTGATCGACAAGAGACTGATTAGCAAGCACGAATGGAGCAGGACATTTCTCAGTGGTAAGTGTTAACAAGTTTGTGGTAATTATAAGATGTGATAAAACAAATTTACTCTCACAGCGTAGGATACAGCGTCTTCTCGACATGATGTTAACCACACAGAAATGTTAATTTCCGTTTGTGGGCGGGCAAGTTGGCGATGTAGAACGTGGGCAGACATTATGCAAATGTATTACTTCGTGACGTAGCGCCGTAACAGAATAAGATTCGAATTCCTGACGACTCGTTTAGGCGATTGCGAGCCGACACACTGCATGAAAGGTAATATTTGAACAGGCATAATAGGGGCACTTTAAAACATATTTTTATTGCAATATGATGGGTTTGGTATGATAATGAGTGATTTAATTGACTTATGTGATTTTAGAATTTTCTTTGATTAGGAAATGTAAAAATTTTGTATATTATGATAATCAAGTATAATGGTAAAACTAATACTTTTATCTTTTATTATTACAGTTGTCCTGCCTTCCTTTGGAAATTAAAATTTTATGTTTTTTTAATACATAATTTCTTCTTGGGCCTTTTACCTTTAAGTTGCATTTTAATATGTGTTACCAAAATGTCACAACAGTTGGAAATGTAACCTTACAAAAAATATACCTTGGAAAAACATTTGGCTGCATGTAATTTACAATGTTATTCGAATATGATTAAGTTTGTTATGATAATTTGAATAGGAGTAGTTTAGTTGACTATGTAATTCCTATGATTTTTTATTTTTTTATTGTTCAGGACAGGTATAATTTAGGTAAACTCAAATTCCTAAAGGCCTTTTTGTTCCTTAAAAACTGAATTTCTACTGCCTTTGGAAAAATTTTATGTAATGTTCTTCAGTACTTCGTAGTGTTTTTTTTTCCCCCAGAATTTTCTGTGGTGACTTTTATTTTGATATGCACTAACAGGATGTCAAAACACAACAGTTTAGCTTTGCACAGTTTATCCATTTGGCTGTATGTAGTGATATTAATTATAATGTTCAAACTGATATGTTTCTGTATGAATAGGATGTTCTTTCTGTGTGTTTCTTACCCCCAAAGTAGGAGCCGTCAGAGAGCTTCATGCCAATACTCCCTTTGGTCAGTACGCTGACTACGCCATGCTGAATGAAGTACATCTTCTTGCCGATGGTTCCTTCACGAATGATGTAATCTCCTGGTTGGAAGACCTCGAAGCGGAGTTTAGTTAGCATTGCTGTCACAAAGTTGGGATCTGCATTGGCGAAGAGCGGCATGGACGCCACCAGCTTCCGGCAGTTGAAGTTGACAATTTCCTGGAAATGCAGAAGTGAGTTACTGTCAGTTCGAAGGCAGGTTATCAGTTGTGTATTGTTTTCTGCTGCTAAATGGTACCTCTCGTAACGGCTCGTTCAGTTCTTCCAAAATGCTTTCCTCGTCGAACATCTTGCCCTGGTATCTGTGCTCATAGTAATCATGGATCTTCTGTCGGAAGTCAGCCGGAAGTTTGTGGAAAGACATGTACTGCTCAACTTGCTTGTACTGAGAACAAAAAAGGACACAGGATAAATTATGTTAAACTGACATTTCAGGACACACTTTTGACCCAAAATTTCCAACCACCAACATTTGGGTTGCCCATTTGAATCCTATACGTGGCCTCTTTTGTGGAGACATGATATGCTGACAGGGATCATTATATACAAATTAAAGTAAATATTTAAACATCCAGGCTTGTTTTTCTGTATGGGCATTCCTGCGGAAGTTATTTACAGTGGATGTCATAGACTAAAGAGTATATGATAATATGATGTTCTCAAAGCAGGAAGAGTATGATAAGCTCTATTCATAGCACAGTAGTTAACCTTTTCTGCATCATTGCCTGTCATTGTTGTGATGGCTTTCTGGTTTATGTTACAGGAATATACAGTACATTTATTGCATTAAATGGTTTTGGCTATGTATGATGTGTAGAAATTAGATTACATAAAACAAATTATATATGTATGGATGATTCAAAAGCATATCATTGATTCTTAAAACACAGATCTACTGCAGATCAGCCATTAGTTTTTAATGAACAACATTTATACTCTAGAACTAATAAGAGACGATCTCTAGAATATTTTTAACACGCTCTCCATATGATTAGATGTTTTTTATGATTTTTTTCTTTCAAAATGCATAACTCCGTATTTAATGTAGATCTTGAACTAACTTCATTACTTTTATGTCCTGCAAAAAGGAAGAGGTTTGTTTTAGTAAATTTTCTGTTACAATGTGTCTGGATGGATGGATGGATAGATTTTGATGTCTTGTCACTGAAGCAGTCAAGATCTCACATTCCATCAACACTTATTACCAAGAAGGGAGGCTATTTACAGTATAGGGGTGTGCTAAATTTGAACATTATTTCAAAGGCAGTGTTAAAGGTAAGACGTCTTCTGCAGCCTCTCAGACCTCATATTCCAACATAACCCAACTATAGCAGGTCATGTGCACACCAGGATAATGACGTATGGGAAGGTTGATGCTCCTTAGTGACCTCCCAGCTGGATGGATGGTGTTGGTAGGAAAAAGCATGTGGATAATGACTGTCAGTATGTGCGCAGTGACATATGCTCTGCTTGACAAGCCTTGGGTCGATCCTCGAGCTACTAACAGGGTGCAGTCTGTTGCACGTGTTAGTGACAGGTGCTGTCTATTTTACAAGCCATCGTATGGAGGGATTATGTAAGTATTTCCGCCAATTATTGGTGTTTGCTAAAAAAAAGAATCACAGTTACTATTGGTCATAATTATGGCTTGGGATTTTTAAAACACTTTCAATGATTTTTAGAACCCACTGACTTTCATTATATGGACGATAACAGTGCTTCAGAGTGTCTTCTTTTGTGTTCCACAGAAGAAAGTAAGTCATACAGACTTGGAACGACATGAGGGTGTTTTCATTTGTGAGTGAACTATACTATAAAAAGTATTGAACTTCCTGCGTGTATGCTAACAGCCATAGCAGTGCCTTATCACATAAGCATTTTCTTCACAATATGTAAAGAACAGTTATCTTCTCCATATTTGAATCAAAGAACCCAGAAACCAAGACAACCTAGAACCATCCCAAAATGTTGGCGATAAAACTGGTTCTTAAGTGGTTGTACCTTTGCCAGACCTGTGAAAAGGGGTTGAGAAGAAGAAAAGACGTACCAATAGATCTCCGCGCAGTTGTCATGACATTTGCGGCATATTCTTCAACAGATCTGTCAAGATTTTCCACAAAAAATGCTCAGTGTTTTTTCATTCTTGAGTGATCTGATTAGATAACAATGAGCATATTCTGTAGATAGCATTGATAGTTGCGAAATGAGACAAATAACATCACTAATCCTTAAAATCCTTAAAATGTCTCATAATAAAGCTTACAATTCCTGTCAGATGCAGAAAGGCGCTGTATACAGCAGACGTGGCATGTGTGTGTTAGCATGCACACTGTTACTCATCGTCCCTTTGGCAGTGGGTAGGGAATCATGGGAAGTGCAGTGACTGACTTTAATTAGCTCAGAGTGGAAATCCCTATCATAAACCAATTTCATGAAAACCTTTTGTTTCGGTAATCCAGCCCAAATCCTAATCTAATTCAATCTTAATTAATTATGATTGGATAAGGGATTTATACAATCGCACACAACCCAAAGAAACAACTGGGGGGGTCCCAGCATACCATTTTTGCTTTCCACTTTGTATTTCTTTCTGCGTGTAGTAATAGCACAATGCTAATTGCAAAAGGCAAATAACTGGGAATAAGACATCTGTAATGAGCCTAATTTACATGCAAAGGAATACCTCCTTTGGCACTGAAAACATGAATTCATTTAAATACTGAAGGTTTAAAATGCAATAGGGGTGCAAATCCTTAGTAATTTCCCCCAAACTGCTAACATTGACAAAACCATGATTAAACACTCAATATCATGAAAAGTTATCACAAACGCCTCTGTTTACTTGCACACCAACATTTAGCCACCTCCAAATAACAGTGCCTACTTGTCTCGTCAAGCTCGACAAACTCTGTAATTTACGCTTTGTCCCTTTCGATCAAGGAAGTCTATTTTCTCCTCACTTTGGTTCATTCAATCAGCCTTGAAGTAAGACAAGGTGTTAAGCTGAAACGTGAAGACAATTACTTGGACCTTGTTACAATCACTGTTTGAGTCTGTACAGCCAAGGTCTGTGTATTAGCACTGAAAACACTTCAGGAAAGTTTTAATTGCACCAGTCTATAGCTCAGGAAACTGTAGTCTTTATACTCCGATACTCAGCTTCTTTTCTTCCCTCTTGAACTCCTTTGACTCAGCTTCCCTGGGCTATCAGTCTGGATAGAAGAATAAATGAAGGAAGCAAGAATGAATGGTAGGCAGAAAAGTAGAAAGCTATGTGGCTGTAACAAAACAGAGTTAGCATTAGCTTAGTGTCAGTAAAATAAGCTACACATCTGGTGACCTGCACTAAACCTCTGGACAGGTAGATGATCAGATTAACCTGTGTAAGCTTGACGTCATCAAAGAAGCGATGCAATGTTGCGTAATATAGTAGACATAATCAACTTTGTCCTTCCAATATGAATGAATTGACACACTGGTATCAAAATCCTTTCAGGGACAGTTGAACTGAAATTTTTTTTTTTACTTCCATAGCTCACTCACTGTTGTTGCAATGTACAATGTACAGAATTGCTTCTAACCCAAGCTAGCTTACAAATCAATGTGGCTGTAACAAAACAGAGTTAGCATTAGCTTAGTGTCAGTAAAATAAGCTACACATCTGGTGACCTGCACTAAACCTCTGGACAGGTAGATGATCAGATTAACCTGTGTAAGCTTGACGTCATCAAAGAAGCGATGGAATGTTGCGTAATATAGTAGACATAATCAACTTTGTCCTTCCAATATGAATGAATTGACACACTGGTATCAAAATCCTTTCAGGGACAGTTGAACTGAAATTTTTTTTTTTACTTCCATAGCTCACTCACTGTTGTTGCAATGTACAATGTACAGAATTGCTTCTAACCCAAGCTAGCTTACAAATCGCACAGCTCCAGTAAGCACGTGGAAACAAGCTATTAATTATGAACTGAATGTTAGCGCACATGCTAACTGCATGAAATCCTATCCCATTTTCAGGCAGTCCCACAGTTTATCTTCTGTCAGTGACATAAAGGGATGATATATTTCCCATGACCACCTGCCAAAGCATCAAGGTCATCGTAGTCACCAAGGAAGGGGGATGAAAGCCTAAGTCCTGTGTACCATATATCAAGCTTTTGTTCCATATGGACATTGAGTCCATCAGCAGATACACTTATACCATAGATATCCAACGGCAACTAGGATTATGGTGGTTTACCGTTGGGTAATAACCAACATGATGCGAGACCCTTACAACCCTGTAGTCCACAACCTTACACAAAGATCAGAACCACTTACAACAGTAAGGTGGTAATTCTTCTGTAATATTGTTGCCAAAACGACTAAGAACTGTAATATATTATTCAAATGGTTTCCATACATGACGCTGTCGATATGATTTCTTGTGTACAGTTCATGTTGTAGAAAACGCTGTGATCAATATTCTAACATACTGATCTAAGCAGAGACCGCGGTGCGTAATGGTCGATTGATACAGCTCGATCTGTACATCTCAGCAGGTCTGTACGTACAACCACAATTCCCTGGGGTGCAGTAATGTCGAGAGTTGACAGAAACTGATCTGAGACTTGTGTTGTTCTACTCCATGCGAGCATTTGTTAGAGGCCGGACCTAAACAGGTGTTTGAAAGTCAATGTTTAGCAATGTAATGCTTGTTACATAATGGCTAATGTCCCACTCATCTGTCGTTGTCTGGCAATCCATTGGTTTCCACATAGCAGGGGAGATGGACATGTGATGGGATGACGGGGGATCTACACAGGGACATTGTGCTGTTTGTTCATCAGGTTGCAAAGGCGTGAGAAATGTTTTTGTCTGTAAAGAAGGGATTCTCGATTACACTGAAAAATGTGTTCGCCAAACTTCTGCTAAACTTTCTTTCGTAAGCTTTTTGCAATGGCTTTTCTGTGTAAATACATTCCTGCTATTCTAGACATGCAAAAACTTGTGACCATCACAGCAATCCACTTTTTCCTCTCCACCAGTGTGATCCCCTTGATCTAAAATGTGCTCAAAAATCATCAACTTTTTATTGTGTAGTTTGGCACAAATTGCATGTTTATTTTAGATCATGAGGGCAAAACCAGCTTCCTATGGGCCCTTTATCTCATGCAAAGAATGGCTTTTGTTGATATCTTTAGCACGTTCTACTCCCCTGCTGCCGTAGTGGCTCTGTTATCTGACGGCAAGCAGCTCTGTTGCTAGTGATTAATGAAGAAGAAAGTCTGCCGCCTGAGGCGAGATTTGATGAGCTCCACCGAAAGTCCCTTTGGGATTCTCCACATTACATCATTCCTTCAAATGTTGTCATAATATATGTATGTTTAGAGTAGAATTAAAGTTATGCTCTTAATAAAGACTAGCAGGATTACCTTTAAATACATTTTAGTACCTTTGAATGTGCTTTATATATGTAGTGAAACACTACTTATCATCCCAGCTTGATGTGCAGAAACAACTATGTTGTTTCTATAAATTCACTATAAGTAAGCCATTTGTAGGTGGACTTTCCAAATTTTGTAAAATGTTCGACTCAAACAATGGCCTGAGCGAACTTTGAGCAAACAAAGCAAGACATGAGATGCCAGAAAGAGTGGTAGGACAGATTGAGATCTGTTTCAGAAGTTTTCACCCTCCTCCAGGAGACCCACTTCAACTCTAATCAAACACACCTGAACCAGTTAATCCAGCTCTTTGGGATTGCTTAAAAATTACAGCCAGGTGTATTGAAGCAGGTTGGAAATAAACTTTGCAGGACAGTGGGTCTTCAGGAGCATGGTGAAATACCTCTGCTCTATTTAACACTGAATTTGATTGCTGATAAACTTTAAGATATGCTTAATTCAGTTCTGTCCATCTAACTGCTGTACCCCATTTCCTGTAGAAGAAACTTTTGACCCTTTTATCTGACTTGTCAATGTCACTGTCGTATGTAAGAACATGAATGCCATTTTACTCAGGTGGGTATCACATTTCTTTGAAATACAGTATCCCCAAACATTCTTTTCTTTTAAAGCACATGGCAATAACAAAATAATGATCTATTTTTAGGGAAAAGGAGGTTCCAGAAAGGATCTGCTTAATGGAAACAGCACATAGTTAAGAAGTTTGTGACAAAATTGTTTGTGACGACAAGACACGGGTCGCAGGCTAGAGCTGCAGGTGTAAACAAGCACCAGATGCCGTGATTAGGAATCAAAGAAGACCAAATTACAGCAGTTGGAGGGACTGACAACTGATCAGATGAGAGGGAGACCAGATTGCGGAGAATACCCAGAATCCTCAGCCGTAGGGATAGTTGGCCTGAGCAGTTTCATCCTCTCAAACAGACGATAGGTATCGACTTTGATCTGGCAAGATCAAACAAACGGTGACACATAAGAAGGTCATCTGCAGGTGTTTCAGTGTGTGTGTGTGTGTGTGTGTTTGGAGCATAGTACCCACCTTATCCTGGTACTGGCGCCGGGAAGAGTCCAGCGACTGTATGAGGGCGGTGGCGTGGCCAATGAACATGGCGTAGCAGGTGGCTCCTACAATCATACTCAGCATGGTCAACCAGATATCAGACATACTCTCAGGGGCCTGGCGTCCGTACCCAATACACAGCATATGGCTCATGGCCTTGAACAGGGCAAACGAGTACAGCTCGCTCCAGGAGTCGTTCTGCAAATTGGGATGTGAGAAATAAACAGAAAAAGAAAGAGAGACTTTGATTACTTCATCTGCACTAGATACACTTTGGATGTTAATCCTCAAGTCAAAATCTTGGCTCAGAAGGGGTATACCTTTACAAACCCCTATCAAAGGCATCTTGCCAAGTACTTTGGATAGCTACGTACACCATAGACCTGTGATAGATTCATTATTCCATCACTCTGTCTGTGATTTAATGGGACCGCTCTGTTTGTTGTTCAGTCGGGCTCTTGTTATAATGTCTTTGCTCCCCTTGCAAGTATTTGCATAAGACCTCAGCTGCTACGCTAAGGTGCCTCGTCTCTCTTCATAAGTGACTGATTTTTCAGGATTGACCTGATGGGTCCCTGTGAAATGTGGTTAACCTGATTTGCATTCACTTCGAGCTGGGTTAAGACAAGGCTATGAAAATCCAAGTCAAAGTCAAGGAGGCCACGGGTGACTTTGAATGACAAAGCGGGGGAAGAGTTGGAGGTGAAAATGGAAAATGAGGGTGATGGGTAATCAGTGAAATTACTTTGTGGAGATGAGTCGAGAAGTAGCTTAGTAGGGTTGGGATGGAGGAAGCCTCTGTTGAGGCCAGGACACACCTGGCTGCTATCACCAACTGGCAGGTTGGGTGCAAAGACAGGCTACAGTGCACATGGAGTGCAAGTGTCATGGAGAAATATAAATGTGTTCCCAGACTCAACTACACAGTCCTGAGGCAAAAGCAAATGTGTTGCTGCATCCCCAACAATCCTGTCAAGCGCAGATGCAGACAAGACAGAGAAGACATCGACTGGAGTCTAACCCTTTATTTGAGTAACTGCAAGGCTTGGCAGTGTGGAAAGCATGCAGTGTGGGCAGTGTGTCAGGGAGATTGTTTGCTTAGTTCATGTCTGCTTTCCATCTTCTTTACATGGCTGCCTTCCAAGACTTCCAGGCATACCCTGAGCAACAATTTTCTTCTGGGTTAACTGGAACATCTTAGTAAGCACAGAGACAAACAATTAAACATCGAATGAACACAAACTGCTTAAAGTCTACATTATATATTTGAACCCTCCAGACAAATGCATGGAAAAGAAACAAATGTAATTAACACTTCTTTTGTTGATGTTCATTCTTAAATGGATCAGAGTCACACCTTCCACTACGAGACTGATTTCATTTGCAATGAAAGATATTGCATAGTATCAAAACATTCGCCATTCAACACCCCAACACATTATGTGGATAAAAAGGCATTCACAAATTATTTCCTTTTCCCTGCATTTATGGAGGAAAAAAGAGGAAATGTTTAATGCTGCATAATCAGTTTTAAAAGACATGCATTGTAGCGCTGCTAGCATGATTTGGAATGAGCTAAATGAAAGAATAGCACACAGAGTATATTTGGTTGAGCAATTGTGTTTTGGTTATATTTGCCTAACTAGGGCCCTTAACGCACATTTAACCTAGTGTTACTCTCCCCCACTGGCATTGAGATGACGAGACTTAACTTCTAAGTTGATTTAGCTGAGCTTGACTAGCAACGTAGACTGTCATTACTGTGGATTTCTTTGAGATGTATGAGCATAGGATTGTGTCGAGTCTACATTCAGCTGACGGAATCATGACTGAATTGTGCTTATATTAAACACACTAATTAGCAATAATTAGCTGCAATGCAAAGGTTTCCTTTGGCATTGCTTATCTAGTATTTCTATGTGTAAGAGTAAAGATTTGTATATGGTGTAAGAAACAAACCACTTGTAGAAAAATGAATGGGAGAAATCATAGTGCTAAATATGTCAGTTGTAAGAATTTAAGTCCTGCCTTTTCTGTTTAAAGAGCCATTCAGTATATAACAGCTATACTTTACTGCCTCCACAGTAAATAACTCTGCAGGACATTACCAAGATGGTCACCAATGAACTGACCTGCGCTAAAAAGGACTTTGGTAAGAGTCTTTCACTGTGAATGTGTAGATCAGTGATCCTCAAATCTGGCTCGCAGGATCCACTTTCCTGCAGAGTTTAGCTCCAACCCTAATCGAACAACTATACCTGTGATTTTCTAATGATCTGGAAGATATTGATTAGCAAACTCAGGTGTTTGATTAGGGTTAGAGCTAAACTCTGCAGGAAAGTGGATCTCGCGAGCCAGATTTGAGGATCACTGGTGTAGATGAAGACAGGCCATGTTGAGTCCATCTGTATGTGTCTGTGCATGTCTGGGGGATGCTTATCTGAACTTTGAATGGCTCCTCAAGCTTGCAGAGCTCATAAGCAAGACTCTTGAAAAACACACGTGAGCAAGTACCTGTGAATCACACGTGCTTTATGTGGGAATCTAACTGTGCACGGATGGATTTGATGATGCTAGGTCATGGATCACAGGGCACAGCTGGATCAAAAGGGATCAAAAGGTGTATTTCAGTGCATTGATCTATCAGAGGCAAGAAACACAGCGGTAGGTGAAATGTGGCTGAACCACCTGTAACTCATTTATGTTAAGTCAAAATGGAATTTTAATTTGATGTGAGCATGATATTGATGAGTCTCATATGATATTAATGATCGCTGATGTTTTTTTTTCAACCACTATTTAAGACTTAAAGGGATACTCCACCCCAAAATGAAGATTTTGTCATTAATCACTTACCCCCATGTCGTTCCAAACCCCTAAAAGCTTCGTTCGTCTTCGGAACACAATTTAAGATATTTTGGATGAAAACCGGGAGGCTTGTGACTGTCCGATTGACTGCCAAGTAAATTACACTGTCAATGTCCAGAAAAGTATAAAAGACATCGTCAGAATAATCCATCTGCCATCAGTAGATTAACTGTAACGTTATGAAGCGTTTTGTTGAATAAAGTCGTTATTTTAGTTTTCTTCGTGTACAAAAAGTATTTTCGTTGCTTCATAACGTTACGGTTGAACCACTGATGCCAGATGGACTGTTCTGACGATGTCTTTTATACTTTTCTGGACATTGACAGTGTAATTTACTTAGCAGTCAATGGGACAGTCACAAGCCTCCCGGTTTTCATCCAAAATATCTTAAATTGTGTTCCGAAGACGAACAAAGATTTTAGGGGTTTGGAACGACATGGGGGTAAGTGATTAATGACAAAATGTTAATTTTGGGGTGGAGTATCCCTTTAAGATTTTTTTAGGGTCTTACCCTATCTGCAAACAGGAAGGAGGCAAGTGCGTGTAAGTTTGTTTTGGATTGGAACATCATCAGACTTTTTTCAGTATCCTGAATGATGATGCCTATTTAAGTTTTATTATATTCTATCAAATGAAGGAAGGTTTGGAAATTGTCTAGTGTTTTATAGCACCTCTGCTGAAGCTTAACATCTCAGTGAGTGTGACTCACAGGCTTCATTACCACACAAAGACAGGCCTGTTGAGAGACCAAGCGGACACTTGAAATAATGAGACAGATCGTTTAACGCTGCGTCTTTCATTTCAAGCAATCTGCCTTTCGAAAGCTGCTGACCTTGATTGCTAAGCATTGGCAACGACTAGAATGACTGCACTCAAAAACTACTGTTGTAACAAAAGCCAATGAGAAACCTGTCCCCATGTCACATGATCTCTTACAAGTGACAGCATATAAAGAGTGTATATTAATATATAAAGGACGAACAGGCAGGGAAAAACCTAAATAATCAGCATTTATCAGAGTTTAGTCTCACGAGTTTTTCAACTTTTCCATTGGTAAATTCAGTTAGTTGACGACAGTTCACAAACTGTTGCCAGTGGTTTATACCAAGGTTTAAAACAAGCCAGCCCTTTGGTTGTCAAGTGTGGCATTCAGCCCACATGTGAATCCCCAGATAACACAAGTATAAATCATACTCTCAGTTAAGTTGTCTGGCACTGCACACACTTTACCGAGCAAGAGTTCACGATCACTTACTGTATACATCATTGTAGCAAATGTCCAAACAGTGTCTTATCTTCAGACTAGACTAAAAAGCAGGGAGAACTTCTAGAACAGATGGATGATGGTGAGAATTAAGGGAGGGGTGACTCAAAGTGCTGGGCTGACTTGGGAAAGTGAGAAGAGCAGCTGATGGAGTCGGCTCCCCAATGTGCCCATGTGATTAACACTGTCAAACCCTGATGACATCAGTGGAAGCTTTGGCTTTGTGATTTGCTTATTGTGTGGAATTGTTCAAGCATAATTGGAGGACTCAGAGTGACCTTCAACAGAGCCATTTGATGAGTCCAAGATTCAGTTCCTGGACTCAGCGAATGGCTCATTCCTATTTTTGTGTGTAACTGTAGATAATGGTACTTAAACTTTGGGCTACAAAACTTGAACTTGCTATTTGGGAGAGTTTGTGGTACCAAAGCAAATTGGAAAGCAAGACTTACCACCATCTTGTTAAGAGACACCCAACAGTCTGAAGGGAAGTCCTGCAACATGGGCACCAAGAACTGCAGACAGCCATCCCAGTGGCACAAAAGCAGCATCATGCCAATCAGATTGAAGATGCGCATCACCGCACTGGCCAGGTCATAGGTCATGTGAAAGATCTGTCAGTCAAGATAAGAGAAGCATTACATTTAGCAGAAGGGAAGGGCTCTCTAGGACAATCCGGATCAAATTATCAGAACTCTGAAACAGAGACACAGGTAATCCATCTTCTCATATTGAATTTTTGGAGGGATTCCCTTGACAAGGTACTGTTTCAAAAACTTTTTGACCTGAAGATTATCTGTGACCTCTAGATTTGTGAATACGAGCACACATATTAAAACACATAAAAAAAAGGTTTGCCAAAGCTTTATGCAATGAGTACAGTACATCCTACAAACTTCATCCTGTCAGATTAGATTCAATGCAGAACATGTCTGTGAATGATGAAAGTAATGTGCCAAGCTGATACAATGTTCTTCCTGGCAGGACTGGAAGAAAGACTGGAGAGGGGAGAATGTCTCTTAGAGACAGCCATGTGTGCAGTTTGTTTGTGGTTACAAAGTGAAGAGGACAGGACAGCTATTAGAGAGCAATCTGGAGTCAGTCCAGGATAATGCCTTGTGTGGTTGTGCAAGACTGTGTCAACACTTTCTTCCCATACCAGAAACAAAGTTTGTCACACCTGAGAAAAGTCAAGTGCTCCAAATAGCAACTAGGCCAAAATCAGAGATAGAAGAAGACAAGCAGAGACACTAGCTGGCATGGGTTGTCTTTCTAGCTTGAGAAGCAGCAGCACATGGCAGCAGCGCAGGATCTGAGACGATGCAAAACACAAAACTGACTAGAGACTAATATTTGAAGAGAAGCATCATACCTGGAGCTCTTCAACGGTCGGTAGTTAGAGCTGTTTGTTTAGTATATCATTGTTGCTGTGCAGTTCTTGAAAGTCTCTTTAATCAGGGTCACTGGTCTCAAAGCAATGTGGAAGCGCTTATGGGTCTCATGGCACCACCATTTGAACTTGTTGAAATTAATGATCCATACTAAATATAAATACTCTGTTGTCTTCTGTCATGCATACTTACTGTTGTAAGGAGATTGTCAAACATCAGCAGACCAATGTCCTCATGAAAACACTGGCTTGTGCAATCTTTACTTGTGTCTGTAAAATATGATCACCAGGCATGATTTTTAATGCTTTTAGTTTCCACTCTGCAGAATTTAATGTATGCACATTATGACAAGTACTTTAGCAGACTGAATTTCTTTCAGGAATTTTATTCAGTGCCCAACTACAAATATAATTTTTTTGAATATCTGTTTTTGTTACCATAGAAATGCATCAATTAATATATCAATCTAAACATTTTGATTTCTTTGTGTTTTAGTTAACATACAGTTATGTATAAGCTGTATGATCTTAGCATTTACAATGTTTCATTAAATTATAACTGGTCAATATAGACTGAACATCTAAATATTTTGCTTTAGGTTTGTAGTTTATTTGTGTTTTAGCAAGATTTTGATTAGCCTGATAGCTTAGCATAGCATTCACTATTAGCTTGTAGTCTTTTTAACTAACCATTTTGCTTGCTTTTTTAAAATTACATTGCTGTTTGAACGCTAACTAGCCTGATAGCTTAGCATGTCTGAACAAAATAAAAAATGGTCAATCTAAAAATGTTGCTTCGTTTGAGTTTTTATTTTCTTTGTGTTTTAGCAAGATAACAACTGGCCTAATAGCGTAACATAGCATTCACCACTTGTTAACTCTTAATAAAATTAACCATGGTTTTTCAACAAATAATCCAAAAAAACTATGTTTTTCAATGCAACAAATTGACCATGGTTTTACTACACTAACCATAGTTTAACCATGGTATTTCTAGTAAAACTGTAGTTATACAAATAAACATCAATACAGCAAAAAAACATGGGGTCACACTTTATTTTAAGGTCCAGTTCTCGCTATTAACAAACCATTAACTATGACTTTTTCCTCAATAAACTTGTATTTTGCTGCTTATTAATAGTTAGTAAGGTAGTTAAGTTTAGGTATTGGATAGGACTAGGGATGTAGAATATGCTAATGCACAATATGTGCTTTATAAGTACTAATAAATAGCCAATATGTTGATAATAGGCATGATAATAAGCAATTAGATAATAGCGAGAATTGGAACCTATATTAAAGTGTTACCAACCATGGTTACTACACGTTTACTATAATAAAACCATGGTTAATTTTCTACACTCTACACTCTTCTTAGCAAAGGGTTAACAATAAAAGCCTTTTGATTAGCTAACACACATTATGATCATGCTACTGTGGCTAATAAAATGCTTGTCTTCTTGACATGTTTACATGCGGTGCAATATTAGGGTAATGGTAGGGTTACCATATGGGCCATTTTTACGGGACGCACCCTTGCCAGGATTTCTATATTGCCTAAAATATCCAGGTTTTAGCTGTTGCACTGTGCAGATTGATCGTTGTATGACATTATTTCACAAGAGCTATAGAAAGCAGAGCAGACGGCTCTTTATGCTTTCAAATAGCTCTCACTGTACTTTGGCATCATATAATGATCGGGGCGCAGCTTCAAGTTGAAAGAACGAACGAACAAACAAACAAATACGTGCATGTATTTGCATTGCTTTGATCATTCTCACCTTCTCACGCGCGACACGCCACCATGATTGGTCGATTATGTACAATACCTGCATGTTATTGGTCAAACTACTTTGGATGTTTTAGGCAATATAAAAATCCTGGCCAGGACAAGTCCTGTATAAATGGCACATATGGCCACCCTAGGTAATGGGCAAAAACTAAGTGTGCTGTTGGGGTTTTTCTAGCAGTTTATGCCTTTTCCCTGATAAAGGAACACAGTTTAAGCATTTACATGACCTACACGTTATCGGGTTATCATGCTGACTTACAAATGGGTTTCACAACTTGGTCATATCTTTCAGGAGGTCTAACTCATGCTTTGTCCCTGCCTGAGTAATCAAGAGCTATAAGGGGGCCAAACAGTGTGAAGTGGATGTGGCACTGCTGTGCAAGGTTGATTCAGTAATTGAGGGCCATGCCTGGCTCACATTACTACTATGTAATCAGCAGCATAATTGTCCCATTTAGTGGTGAAAAGAACCCAGAAATCTGAATCATCAGTCAGCTCAACCACAGGCAAACGGTCACATTTCTGTCACTCTGAACAGCTGGCTCTCTATGTAATCATCTGAAATGTTCCCAATGTTGGTCATCGTTTTAATGGTAATGCACTGAACTGTTTTTACAATTGTGGTCAGTCAGTTGCTGTTATTAATGTTTTTGATGGTTAATTACTCCAGGCTACGTTGATTAGCCTGTGCACATAATTAGTCACCCACAACAAAACACCTAGAAGGCAGCATTGGAAATCAGTGAAAAGCACCATTGATCACATTCTGCCTCTCGCAATTACAAACAAGAAAAGTGACGTCAATAGGTAAATAAACATTTGGGCTATGTTTGGGATAGAATACTAACTAACTAATTAGAATATAGCTGCGGTATATCGTATTTTTACTGTGCACAGTATGCAAATTTACTGTTTGCACAGAATGTTTGAATGGCCAACTATATTTGCCAAAATCATTATTATTATAATTTATTATGCGGAAGACTGTATCCCACAAGTCAATGTGCTCGGACTTCTGTTTTCAGTGTAAAAAATGAACCATATATCATATATTTATGAGATTAAAGTCAATGTCTTTAGCACTGTTAGTTACAAGAACGTTGCAACATAACATCTGTTGCGATTTTCAGCATATTTCTTGAGTTATTATTTTGACACCAAGTACTCTGATAAAGACAATGTGTGCGAAATATGTTTCGCTGACTTGGCTTGGACCAAGTGACTTGGATTTATCAACTGTTTAATGTTATTTTCAGTCATCCCATGAACGAAAATGTCTTACATTGGAGAAGTCAGCAAGATAAAAGTTAGTAGTATTCAAATGGCGACCACCATCAGGCAACCTACTCAGCGAAAAAAGTGTTTCCGTTTCTACCTGCATCACAATTCAGAAGATCCTGTCTGACTTCAACAATGAAGACGAACAGCAACGGCACTCATCTTACCTCTTCCCATTGATGGATGTAACGAATCAGTCTGGATAGTCTAAGAAGTCGCAGTAAACTGAGGATCTTGGTGAAACGCACAATCCGCAACGCTCTGGCCGTCTTGTAAACCTCAGAGTCAATGCCTTTCTCTACGATGAAAAAGATATAATCCACTGGGATGGACGAGACAAAGTCCACCACAAACCATGTCTTCAGGTACGTCTTCTTGATCTTTTCAGGGTCCAGTATTATCTCAGTGTTGTCTTCATAGACTATGCCTGTGCGGAAGTTCAGTACCAGGTCCATGAGGAAGAACGTGTCGGACACAACGTTGAAGATAATCCAAGGGGTGGTGGTTTCCTCCTTAAAGAAGGTGATGCCCACAGGAATGATAATCAAGTTGCCCACCATAAACATTAGCATTGTGAAATCCCAGTAGAACCTGTGTGGAGAATGAAAGGAATGTGAAAGAACCGGTACGTGAATTAATTTACAGGACATGTGCTTAAATGCATGCGCAAAATGCCACAGAAATGTATAAATTATTTTATTTTAGTTACAGACTACACTTATATGACACTAACAATAGGCATCTCAGTGTATCTCAAACAAAATGTGTGGTATAAAATATATTGACATTTGAGAACATCACAGCACTCAAGGTAAGTGTGGATAAATGAATGATTTAGCTTATTATTATATTAATGAGGATTTTTTGTAACTATTCTCATTTTTGTAGCAATATGTTGGTCTACCATGCTTTTTAAATGCATTTGGAATAAAAGGCACACCCTTACAATAAAAAAAAAGAAAGAGATTCAGTCTTCATGCGTTCGTTGAGACCGGGATACTCCCTATAAATAACCCTAGCCTCAACAAACACGCTGCATGCACACGAGAGGAGAGGCGATATGGGTGTAATAAAACAGCATTCGTTTGATATAGTGTCTGTTGGTTGAGATCAATATTGTGAAATATTGTACCAATTAATAATAGTTACCTCAACCTATGCAAGGTCATCACAAGGACGTTGAGAAATGAATACATGGAACAAAGCAGGATGAAAGCTTATTTTTGAGATCTTGAGAAGGTGAATTAAGGTTTACATGCACATTAAGATCTAAGAAGCTTCTCTTAAGGTGTATCAGTGATTTATTGATTATGTGTGGCGACATGACTGCTGAGCTGTCTGTGGTACTGAAAGCAAAACTTCTGAAAAGATCATAACTGAGCTTTCTCAAGCAAACAATGCCGCTGTAGCTGCTGTGTTCTAATAATAATATGAGCTCCATCACATAAAGCTCTCTTCGCATTTAAATGCAGTGCTCAGTTCGTCTTCTCTCTGAAAACAATAATAGATCACCCACCGGTCTGCACTGCTAGCTTGAACAAATGCATAATATATTTTCTTTTTTTTTCATGCATGCACAGAAAAAAAAGGTGCATGAATGCACATTAACACAATGACCAGAATGCGTAAAAGCATGGATGAGGCATTGCAACCTCATAATGATGCTGATCTTTGGGGGGAAAAAGGAATCTTTTCTTTTATGAGACCACTTGGCTTTTATTATATATCTAAAATATTTAATTAAACTTTGAACTGAGTATCTTACATAAGAGAATGCCTTCTTATTTCTTTCTTATTCTTATAATAATAATAATTATTATTATTATTGACATTATTATGGATCTATTTCAGTAGCAACCATGTGTACTATCAAGAGAGCAAGCACACTTTTGTTTTGTATTTTCATTTGCTTAAATTTGTTTTATAATCATTTATAATCATTAGTCCTTTATATAGTTTCATTTAATTGTGTATTTTTTATGTTGTTATACTTTATATTAATTGTCATTTTAAATATTAATTTTTGGTATTGTTGTTTAATGTCATGATTGTGGGGTTTCAATGTTATATAATTATTATTATTATTAATTCATTTTTTATTGTATTCATTATTTTTATTAAAATCATTTAATTTAGTAGGTTTTTATGACACATGATACTGAACAGTACTTTTTAATTATTGTTTTATTGTTTTTATGTATTTGTTGTTTTATTTTATGACTGATACTCTTATTCTCTCATAATGACTGGCTATTACATAAAAAGTTATTGTTTGCATAAAATGAGTTGTTTCCTGTTGAATGCGCAGTGGTGTACTAACACTATTGAGTGTTATTCTTTGGAGACCCACCAAATGATTGTGAAAAATACTGGTCAAACCAATTATGGGCCTGTCTTTAATCAAAAGTGCATTAGCTACTGCTTAAATTGAAGTAACGATCTTGTATATTAGCCTTTGTTGGAAGTTACTTGATATAAAATGAACCTGTTTGTCCGTGTATTTGAGGAACACCCTCTTGGCTCTGTGTCCTGAGAGATGATGAAGCACAGACCACAGAGGAGACTATATGATTCAAAGTGTTTGCTGGGAGAACAACAAACAACCCATTGAACTATATCATTGAGCTATAGTACTAAACAAGCACTCCACTTTTTAATCACAGCTAAAAATCAGTGGTAAAGCTCCTATAGGAATGTTTTATTCCCACTGTTTTGATAGCATTTCATTCCAGACTTTATCCTGAGAGACTGTGAGGGGATCATTTCTGAAATTTGAAGGAAGTGTCCAGTCTAAATTTCCCTTTGCAGTTTATCCAGCTTTTGCACAAGAGGATTTCCATAAATGTTCTGGTAAATTACACACACCTGATGACGTGAAACAGCTTTAGTGAAGCTGCTGCTGGTGTAAGTTGGCCATCAATGATTAATCTCAGTTTACTAAAAAATCTAATTACCGTAATGTGAGGTCCTAATCCTTACTACGAATTATAATTAGTATTGTGCATTGTGTGTGTTTGATATTCAGGCCTATGAGTTGTTCCATGGAAAGGGTGCCTTTTGTTTCCCTCATCAGCATACGTGTGAATAATGACTCAAAGAAAATGCCAACCGGTACAACTGGAGTTTTTGTAAAACATCTAGAAAAATGTAATACGTTTATTTTTTATTAAATTCAATTGTATTTTTATAGTTTTATTGTATTGCATTGTATTTATTTAAATGAAAACTTGTATTTTGTACTTATCCTCTATTTTCTGTTTATTTTGTGTCAACTCTGTTACCCCAACCCCTTCAATTAAAATCAATTTCTTTTTTAATTTGTCATATCTAATAATTATGTGCCACCTTGTTTGTTAATCACGTCATCTTAAAATGTACATTTGTCAGCAGGGGACATCTGAAATAGTCAACCCTGTTACTGTGATTTGTACAGTAAACATGATATTTAATATTTGATGAAATATCATCATTATAGTCTCCTTTTAATAATTCACATGATGGTACAACCTAGAGCACAAAGGCTAAACAACCTATAAAATGTCAACTCTGTTACTTTTTTATTTAATGACAAAGGTATAAATACGTGCCTCCTTGTTTGTAAATCACCTAATCATAAAATGTTACATTTGTCTCTAGGGGACGATCGTAAATAGTCAACCCCGTTACCATGATCTTGTACAGTTAATTACTGAACACTGAATATTTGTGAATGAATTAAAAAAAATCAGCATTAATGTACCGTATATTCATAATAAACACCTTGTAAAAGTTTTAAGACCTTGGCTAAATGGCTAAAATATTTGTAAAATAAATGAATAAAAATATCAGCATTAAATTCTCTTTCTAATAAACACCTTGTAGTGCACTGACTAAACAAACGTTAAAATGTCATCTCTGTTACTGTTTTTTAAAGGCATAATGGTATCATAAGTAAGTGCCTCCTTGTTTGTTTGTTCATTTATCTAAAAATGTTTGTAAGTAGGGGTCGATCTTAAACAGTCAACCCTGTTACCATAATTTTGTACAGTAAACATCTGATTACTGAACACTACATATTTGTGAATGAATACAAAATCAGCATTAATGTATATTCATAATAAACACCTTGTGTTAAGACCTTGGCTAAATGGCTAAACAACTCTGTTACTTTTTTAAAAAGTACATTTATTTATTTACTTGATATGTGATTTTAATGCAATTTACTCGAACAAAATGTTATATATTTTATGATAAAGTAGTTGTTTGTTGTATGTTTGTTTATACCAGAAAAGACACACATTTTTTATTGTATTCAAACATGAGCACTTGCAACAAGGTATTGAGTCTCCACTGGTGTCACTCCATCATGCCTACCTGAAATCACTGTACGGATGAATAATCCAATTGCCAGCGGATTTGACTCGCTCCTGCTCCTTCTCCACTGCCTTTTGACTCCCAAACATACGCAGTGAGAATTTGTTGACCCCCGGCTGTAGCATGGAGCTAAACTGCCTCTGCATGTAAGTTTGATTGTCCCTGGCTTCCGCATCATCTGCCGTGATCTGGCCATCCTCAGACTTGGGAAAGCTGACAGAACTGCCCGGCTGCTGCTGCTGGTTCGAGGTCGGTCCGTGGGCCGCTGGAGCGCTGGAGAAGGAAACTCTGGAGTCCTTCTCAGCGGGAGGAGCAGCGGCGGTCGGGGCAGGAGTGACCGAGCCGTCCATGCTGGAGGTGCTGGAGTGACATGCAGATGCTGGGAAGCCTCCACCTGTCTGCTTCTCCTGCTTGGAGAGGGTTGAGGACAAGCTCTCGTCTCTTCGGCAGTCTCCGTTGATTACGCATCTCATTCCGGTGCCATCCTCGCCGTCAAACCCGCTCTTGTCGCTGGAAACATCTCCGTGGCAGAGGAGCGCGGTGGATTCCGTGCTGCGTCCAGAGGAGACGGAGGCGAAGTCCTTGTTGTAGGAGATCCTGCTCGCCGCTGCTGTTGCTCCCCCTCCTGGCGTCACATTCTTCATCTTGGAGGAAGAGTCAAGGTTGTCGCCCCTGCGAGTCTCTTTGTGGTCTTCATCGCCATCCTCCGCTTCGTCCATGACGGCGTTGCTTTGAGATGAATCCTGACGCAGAGCCAGATTGCGAAAGCAGTTGCCCACAGTCCTTTACTACGCGTCCTAATGTCACCTAACAACTACACCAGTCGGGTTGCTATAGCTGCACTCGTTCACACCCTTACCTGTACTAAACCACCACAAGCTCTGTGTTCAGATAATGAATGGAGTCAGGAATATGTCATGGATAAATGAGTATCATCTGGAAAATAGGCCGAGATGCGCTATATTATGCGAGTCTCGGTGTTATGCAAATGTAGGTTAGTGGTGTGTAATAGGCTAGTATGTTTGAGGATTCATTATCCAGTTTCACATTTCTTAACATGGTGATTTAGTAAATAAGGATACCTGAAATGAACGAACGAAACGGAAAAAAAATCTAATTTGAATCCTCCATGTTAGAATTTGGGAAACAATTATAACAATTACGCGAACAGCAAATGACACACTGTACTAGCACTTGGTCCTTAAGGGTTAGGCAGGAGGAACCCTAAAAGTCAACATTAGAAACTACATTATCAACTTTAAAATAAGCTTGTTTGACATTATTAAACAGAAAATTGTTAGCCTGACAAAATCAAGTGGCATTTGACCATCCACATGGAATAGTGCACTTAAATGTGCAGCGACGACATGAGTACTGCACATAAAAGTTGTTCATTTAAATTTCAATAATTAAAACTAGCATGTACAATAAAGCGGCTAAACATTAAGGCTTACAGAAAGGGAAACGACTGCTGTCATAAAAACTTGATTCAGCGAGCTATTTGTATACACTAAACATGGTTAAATTCTCATGCGGCTGAACGGTGATTCAATTACACTCGGTAGATGTTTCGGAAAGTTGCGGTGTGTACACTCGTGAGGAACAGTGAAAGAAACTAGAAAGACGGAGGGAAAAAATCCTTCCCACATTAAGAGATTCACTATACACACACTACAGCAAGAATACAATCATGCAGTTTCCCCCCTCCCCCCCAAAACACATTTTAAAAACATCAGCTGGCAGCACAAAATGGATAGGAATAAAAGGAAAAGGAGACCAATTATTATCTCAAGACGTTTACACTCAAGCAGAAGGGTAAGAACTCGCAGGATGCACTATAATGTGCTACTCAGCAACTCAATTCTCCATTTATCTTCAACAGTAGTCATCAGGACACCTGAGAGGAATAATAAAAAATAAAAAACTATAAATATATTTATATTATAAAAATACAAAATACATTTTTTTAATAAATACATTTAAAATAATATATTATTGTTTATATTACACTCGAAGGGAAAAAAATAGAACAAAAGTCACTATTTTTTAAGTAATAAACTACAATTTAAAAAATGTTAAATTATAAATTGTACAGAATTGCAAATGTTATTTGTTTCTATTTTTTAAATATTCAAGTTTAAATATTTCATTACTGTTTATATTAAATAGAATTACATAAATCAACTTTTTCTACAGTTTATATTATACAAGTCCACAGTATAAAAGATACACATTAAAAATAGTAGTAATAAATATTGAACATTATATATTATTATTATTCCTTTTATTATATTTAATGCACGTTTTATATTCTATTATATAATTTTTAATTATAAACTGTATAGAATTATAAGCTGTAATATTGTTTCGATTTATTTTTAAAAACATTTAAATGATCACATATTTCAATACTCTTTATATTAAATGCATAAATATTTTTTTACTACAGTGTATTTATACATGTCTACAATATAAAAGATACACATTAAAAATAAACAGTTGTAATAGTAATTAATATGAGATCACATTTATTATGGTTTATAATATATATATATAAAGTGTATAAAATATAGAACATTAATGTTCCATAAATGGTTTTGTATATTCAATATTAAAAAAATATTATATTCAATTTGCAAATAAGATTTAAAGAATCATATTTCACCTTTTCTCCCTTCTCAGTTGGAGTTCCTTTGCCGGACATTTTTGTCTTTGTGGTTTGTAGCAGCATTGCTCTTCCTGAAAAACACAGTGGCACGTCAGTTCCCTCTTTGATGTGCATATGAATTTCCTGAGCTAGAAGCACATCTAGGGCTACTGTCTAGACTTCAACATGGCCTTGAAGTTCCTTTGAGAAAAAAACTGCCCAAATCACTTCTGCACTTCAACAATATCTCAGCACAAATAATACAAAACACTTACAGTGGTGCAGATCCTGAGTCATCATCTACAGGAACACATGAAAAGAAAAAATAGTTAAACACTCATTTTGACAAATGTACACTACAGTCTATTTGAACTGTTACAGTAGCAGTCTAAAATCTAGTGTGACAGCCTCAAGACAGTGAGAACCGTAAGTTTAAAAGCAGAGCACCTTAATGAGTAATGCGATTTGGTGACTGGAAAATCTTGATAATCTTAATTCAGTTATTTCTACTGCTAAATCTGTACACATCAACTAAACACCGCTATCAATGTTTTCACAGCATTACTAATAATGATTCATGCAGAACAATGCATTTACATCAACCATGCAGTCCATGTTGGATTGAAAGGATATGTTTAGTGGTTTTCAACCCAAGAACAAACGTTTGCAATCAAATATCATTTGTTTGTAGCACAACCTCACCTACAGATGTAGTAGAGAGAAAAACATTGTTCCTTTTCTGCATCAATCATGGTGAAGGCTCTCAAACAGCATTATATCACATTTCTAAACACGTTATGAACCGTATTTCTTCTACTCAAACCGGTTTCGGAACGGTCATAATACAGAGGAACGCAGAAACAGAAACATTAAAATACTGATTCTTCTCGGAGTGAACCGATTGAAATTTTTTTCTTCATTTTCAAGCCCTGATTAGTAGTAGTAAACAAGTTGAATATATTGTAGCAATTCTAATAATACAACTATTAGTACTATAATTATAAATTATTAGAATATAAAAAATATAGTATTCGATATTTTATGTAATATAGTACTTGACAATAAGCTGAATAACAGTAATTATATTAATTACTACCACTATAACAGTTAAATTACCAACAATAATTACTTTATTATTAGTAGTAAACAAGTTGAATATATTGTAGCAATTCTATTAATACAACTAATAACACTATAATGATAATTATAAATTATTAGAAGTTGTCACAACAGGTTGAATATAATATTGTAATAGACTTGTGCCGGTATTCGGTAATGCGATATCACGATAATGAACATGCACGATATTGTCATCATGTGCACTTCAAAATACTGAGAATAATTAATTTTTCAGAATTCTGAATGCATTTTAAGAATACTTTTCCCCTCAACTGGTCACACAATGCACAACACCAGTGAAAGACGCATGCGCACTCGAATGTAAACAAGCACAGGTGAGAAGTGCATGGCAGAACACGCACTGGATGAAAGCGCACTTTCACTCTCTTACAGCAGATGGCGCTAAACAGCAGAAACAGCAGCTGCACTACTTTCGGTTTCTTGGATTTGAGATTTTAGTCTTTGCAACTTCACAGATCTTCTTTATGCACCAAGAGCTTGTAACACTCCAAAGAGAAAGAAATTTTAAATCGCATCATATGACCCCTTTAAATAATTTAATAGCCATTTAGATTGCTATGGTGTTCATCACAGCGCCAAATACTTAAATATTTAGACTTAATAGGCCATTTATTTTCAAACTTTTTTGCATTTTAATCTGGACTACGACATGCCCTAGACATTGTTTGAAAGTGTTTTAATTCTTTATTGTTTGGTCACACTTTACATTAGGGCTTTATTGTTAACATTAGTTAATTCATTAGTTAAACTGCTAATGAAAAATTCTTCTAAACATTCATTAATCTTAGGTAATTCCAATATTTAATAGCATGTTAAAATCAAAAGTTGCAACTGTGTTAGTTCATGTTAGCTCATTAAATAGTTGTATTTAACATTAATAACTTGTATAGCAAATGTAGCTATTGCTAATTGTTAACGTTAATGCATTAACTAAGGTTAACTAATGAGATCTTATTGTAAAGTGTTACCTATTGGTCTTTATAATTCTTTTGCACTTTAACCTTTGTCTTTGCCTATAATAACTAACATAACTACTAGCAGTACTATATTATTATTATTAATTTTATTAAGTATTGTACTATTAAATATAGTATTACACAACCATAACAATTGTAAATGTCATAATGTCTCCATCGCCTCAGTGGAAAGGCTTGAAAGCTTCAAGTTGATCTTTTAGTTTTGAGTTTTTGAACTACAAAAGTCTTGTCATGCAATAAACGGATAGACGCTACAGCTAGGTTAATAAATGTTCATAATGCCAAGTGTCATTTAACACACCTTTAAAACCTTATCCAACCCTCAAATCGCATGGCCAGGGGTGTATTCCAGAAAGGAGTTTTCGGTTTCAGAACAGCTGAACAGAGTTAGTTCAAACCACTGAGTAGGATGACTCACTGAGTGCACCACGACTATGAAAAGCCATGATCAATGGAGCCCCGAAATTATGATTCACCATGGCAACAGCTCCCGCCAAAGAGACTTCCGCATACTACGGAATACGTCACTTTAATTCTAAATCAATGTTATCAGAGGTGAAAACTGGCAGAAAGGTAATTTATTGAACGAATATTCATTTTCATGGTATCCCACAGATAAAAAAAGGAAAACAATGTGGCAGCAGAAAAAATTAAACAAAAACAATTAAATCAGGTAAATCTTCAAGCGTGAAATGGGTGTAGGCTAACGTTACATGACTTTACAAATATTTCGGCATATATCTTGCACTACCCTTCCATCTGGCATCCTTCCATTCCATACAGTAGCCTAATCAGCTTCATTTTCAGAAGGTGAGAATGTGTGTGTAATCAATGCATCCAACCACACTGGAAATCTTAAAGGAAATTCTAATTATTAGGTTACTTATGGTGCTTTTCCACTGCATAGTACGGCTCGGTACGGTTCCCTTTTGGGGGGGGGTTTCACTGGGTACAGTACCTGGTACTTTTTTTTAGTACCACCTCAGTTGAGGTTCCAAGTGAACCGTACCGTTACCAAAACGTGACGTGAAAACTCTGCTGATCATGGATTGGCCGGAGAGAATCGTCACTACCTGCGTCACTGAACTTGCGACACAAATACAACAGAACCGCTAGATTTAAATCAGCACAGCCAGCGAAGTATCGAACGCAACTGTTTTGAACGAGCGCACCTTTTTTAACAACCAAAAAGTGGCTTTTGTTGTCTGTTGAGGAAGTACAGAAGTTCCTCTCGTTGATAGCAGAGGAGCGGATCCAGCGAGAGCTTGATGGGGCGACGCGGAATGAAAAAGTTTTTCAGGAGTCACGGCAATAGAGGCAGTGCAACTATAACGACATGTGAATAATCCCGCCCACTCTAAAGCGGTACTGAACTGCAGTGGAAACGCAAACCGAGCCGAGTCATACCATGCAGTGGAAAACCGCCATTAGAGGTCGCAACAAGATGTTATCAAGTGAACGCCATTTATGATACCGTTCAAATAAATATGCATGTGGATATGGCAGATAAATAAATTAAATCAAATCCTCTCCTGATGTAAATGTAACTCCCCGCGAATTAATGCTGCAGCCACCTCATCTACAGGATCCAGTGTAAAAAGACATGCCGTTTGTCGTCACATTTACAGTGTCTGCATGATGAAAATGCAAGTGGTGCGGTGAGAAAAATATTCTGGTTTCCATTAAGAACCCCACTGGCAGATAATTTCCCCCAGGAAACAAGACTAAATATTGTATTTTATTTTTTTACATAGAAAATGCATCATGATTTAAGAATTTTTAGATATTTGTACTTGAAATAAGGAAAACATCTCAGCAATAAAAGCATTTTTGCAGAATGAATGAATGAATTCAAACATCACTTACGCTTTAAAAAGGGGGAGGAGACCGAAAGAAACTCTGGGTTTACCGAAGAAAACCTGCTCCTGACCAGGTTAGGTTCACAGAGTAAGTTACTATGGTAACTTAACGAGAGGTTTAAGTTTTGTCTTTTATTGGAACCGAAAACACTGAGTTTCCATTTTCTGGGGTTAACAAACTCAGATTCCAACAAAACCCACTTTCTGTAATACACCCCAGGTACCAATCTCATGTTATTACAACAAGCTTTATTTACCTTTTCACTGTCATCTTCACTGAGCTTATACCAACTCCAGTCAGTAGGCAGGGGGTATCCATGGCTCACACATATTAGGACAGCCTTGTCTTTCTCATTAGCATTTTCAGAGTGTTTGTAGGCCACTACATGTGGGATAACTTACAGGAAAAGTGTAATTATGGGCGAGTACAACAATATACCTGAAAAATGCATGTAATGCATGATGGATAACAGATGCAGTAATCTGTCAGTCAAACTTTCTTACCTTTAACTTCAATGGTCGCATTAACCTCAGGTTCTGTTTGGAAGACACATGCATATAGTCCAGCAGAGTGGTAATCAATCTTTTTAATTCTGCCACAGAAAGAAAAACAAGCAATGAGATTTTATATGCCAATCCCTCGATATAACAACAGCACCGTAGCAATAAAGGTGGAGGGTAGGACAATACAAGTAAAGGAAATTTGAAATATAAAAGTAAACAGCTTTTCAAATACGCCGCTCAGGCATCCCCATGGATATTTTTCCGACCCAGCAGTTCTAATGGGAATTAGGGTCAGTGAACGTGGAGCGCCTGTGAACGTGGAGTCAAATTGGCTTTTAAATCACGCTACTGCTGCTAACAACCCCATTGCACAAACTGAGCAGCTGCATTATACTTAATAGACCTGTAAACACTAAATCTGAGAAACTTATACTGAAATTAGAGAGCTATATTTCACTCTTCTTTAGTGATACAATCATTTACATAAAGTTGAGGAACATACTCGTGTTCAATGAAAGCTTTTCCAGTGGTTGACTCTGACTTGTCAATGGTCTTGCCATTATGGGTCCAATAGTAGCCTTTGATGGGAGAAAAAGGGTTGGTAAGGTTGCAGCTGAGTGTTGCAGAGGTCTGGTTCTGGTCGTTCACCACCTCTGGTTTGGTCGTGATGGCTGCATCTGTCAAGGCATAAAAGTAGCAAAAGTTACACAAACATCAACTTTCATAACATTAAGACTCTTTAACAGAAAAAACTAAAAAAAACTAAAACAAGTGCTCACTGCTGAAAATGACTCTACCAACCTCTGGATTTGATGTGGCACTGTAAAAAAAAATTACATTTTTGGACACATGATGGAACGGAACGGAACATTGCTGTCCGGATGTTCACCACAACGTGTGCTGTAAGGCACATTGTGCTCTATCAAAGGAGAAGTGAAGGTACATTTGGGCTACTGGGAAACATTGAGTGAGAAGTTTGTAATGAAAACGAATGGGAAGAGGAAACAAAATAAGCCAACCAGCAACTGGTTTGGAGACCATGAGCTTATGAAAATCTATTGTGGAAAGAACTAGTTTTTCTCTAAGACCACCAGAAGGGTTAAGCCACACATCTAAAGAGCTTTTTAGATGTTTACTGAAAGCAAGCCACGTTAATGAGACATAAGAGCCCTTTTTCAGAAATAAAGGCCAATTAGTGCGTTTAACACCTTCTGACCGGCAGTAACATTAACCGATCAATGCCATTTCTTTAAAAGGTTCAACTTCATCTCAAGCTCTAGACAGTGATATGCTCAGAGGGCATCAGATTACTATGAAAGAACAGATGGCGCTAATGTAGTCATGTGACCTGGTCTCTGGTCAAAGGAAAAAAAGGAAGGAGGAGGGCAAGGCAAGGGAGAGTCTGAATCTACAGGACTTCCTCCTATACGCTAGTGGAGACGTTGAGATACCACAACGTAACTCACGTTCAAACACTATAATGTTCGCTTGTGAGCGAATCCACTTGACTTTGGGTGGGGTCCTGAGGTCATTGCGGTCGGGGTCGTTTGAAGCACGGCACTCATAAACACCCGTGTCGTTGAGTGTTAAGTTGGTGAGGATGAGTGTGCTGGTGGCGTGGTTGATATAGGTGGCATTGATGTGTACGCTATCCTCTCTCGCGCCGTCAAACAGCTGAGTGACCGTTTCAATCGGCTCTTCACCCTCAATGAACCACCACTGAACTTCGGGGATGGGGTTCCCTATGACCTCGCAATCCAGCTCGGCACGGTCTTCTATGAGTTTCATTTGAGACAAGGGCGATTTTATGAAGCCCGCTGGACATTTTGATGGGTGATTTGGGTTTAGGGTGGACAGTTCATTGAGATGATATGAATAATGATTAGCAGACAGGCAGGCAAAGAAGAAAAGAAA
>NW_015506484.1:0-776 GCF_001515645.1 Sinocyclocheilus grahami | reverse complement strand
CCTCTGAGAGTCACTTCATGAGCATTTGACAGTTTCATTGGAGTACAACTATCTTCACAACATTTACATAGACCTACAGAAACAAGTTCCTCATGGCAACCAGTCAAAATATAAATTTGGGTTAGCGTAAAGAAATTATCTATTAATACATTACTGTGGTGCAGTATGATATACATAATACTACTCAGGGATGAAAGTTTTCCATCGCTACGACAGATTTCCGTCAATTGGAAAAAAATGAGGGGAAAAGAAACATAGCGCATTTTTGCACACCAAAAATCCTCCCCGCCACGTCTGCAGCTTCTCACTGACAACATAACACCGCTCGCATCATTCACAGTCGGGTTATTAGCAGAGAACACAGAGCAGAACTTGAATTTCCGGTGCAGAATTACGGCTATTAATAATAATTCTACTCATTCCTGCAGGTTCCGCGCTTATAACGCGATGACAGATTATCATTTGCACGTGCTTTTGAGTCTTGAGAACTCATTTTCTGTGTGCCCACAGATCGCGATAAGGAGAGTGACAGATTTTAGTAATTATTAAAGGAGTTTGCAAATGTGATACTGATTTAATACAACAGTTCAATAAACAAGTTCTGCCTGATTTTGCTCCATTTCCATCAACGAAAATAGTAACAGCTCAGCCACTGTGCATCTATAAAAGCAAACACAGCAGCGTTTCATTCATGAATGAAAGTGTGTTTTTGAACGAATCTAGTGAGTTACTGATTCAGGATTATCCATTCATAAAGACAGTCACTTGCTTCATTC
>NW_015506483.1:286179-287047 GCF_001515645.1 Sinocyclocheilus grahami | reverse complement strand
GTAAATCTCTAGCTGAGGGGGCAAACACCCAACTCTCACACGAGAAGGGAGCTCGACCTACCGCATGTTCCAATGCTGGAACAGCTAGTAATAATTTACTTAGCTGAGGGAGCAACACACCCAGCTCTAAACGAGAGGGAGGCTCGGACCTACAGCATGTTCCAATACTGGAACTGCCAGCAGTAAGTTACCTAGCTGAGGGAACACAGACCCAGCTCTCAACGAGAGAGGGGGCTCGCCTAGCATGATCGTTAGAAATCATAGGTAAGTGTGCTGCAAGCTAGCCAAAAACGCAGCGCATCAGAGAGGTGGATTTGGAAGGGCCTAGTTCAATCAGAGGTAAGTGTACTGCAAGCTAGCCAAAAACTCAGCGCATCAGAGAGGCGTATTTGGAAGGGCCTAGTTCACGTGATGCTACTGGTTCCAGGTGCTCTGGGAAAACCGAGTGAGAGGAGAACTCCGAACACGCAGCATGCTCATAGTAACCCTCAATGGTAAGGGGAGCGATACTTCCAAGTGTGTCAAAAATAGAGACACACTGGTTGAGTGGAGCCCAAGGTACCGGGGTCAACCAACTCAGAGAAAGGGAACGAAGCAACAACGCGTAACCCTTACCGTACAGGATTTCAGAAAGTGCGCAAAGTCTAGTGTGCACACTTACCATTTATGTGGATTTTAGAAAGTGCGCAAAGTGTTCAACGTGCACACTTACCACTATGTGGGTTTCAGAAAGTGCACAGAGCTTAGCGTGTGCACTTACCATAGCATGGATTTAAATTTCCAGGCATCTGATCACAGATACCCGAAGGTACTGGGCCAAACAGGAGAAGCAAGCTCAAATACGACCCTCTAAGGCGAGGGGAGCACT
>NW_015506483.1:285213-285442 GCF_001515645.1 Sinocyclocheilus grahami | reverse complement strand
GAAGGATTATACACACATAACCACCAGCACATGAAATACATATATGTAGCACATGAAATACATATATAAATATATATATACACAGTGGGGAAAAAAAGTATTTAGTCAGCCACCAATTGTGCAAGTTCTCCCACTTAAAAAGATGAGAGAGGCCTGTAATTTTCATCATAGGTATACCTCAACTATGAGAGACAAAATGAGAAATAAAAATCCAGAAAATCACATTGTA
>NW_015506483.1:284358-285200 GCF_001515645.1 Sinocyclocheilus grahami | reverse complement strand
AATTTATTTGCAAATTATGGTGGAAAATAAGTATTTGGTCAATAACAAAATTTAATCTCAATACTTTGTTATATACCCTTTGTTGGCAATGACAGAGGCCAAACGTTTTCTGTAAGTCTTCACAAGGTTTTCACACACTGTTGCTGGTATTTTGGCCCATTCCTCCATGCAGATCTCCTCTAGAGCAGTAATGTTTTGGGGCTGTCGCTGGGCAACACGGATTTTCAACTCCCTCCAAAGATTTTCTAGGGGGTTGAGATCTGGAGACTGGCTAGGCCACTCCAGAGCCTTGAAATGCTTCTTACGAAGCCACTCCTTCGTTGCCCGGGCGGTGTGTTTGGGATCATTGTCATGCTGAAAGACCCAGCCACGTTTCATCTTCAATGCCCTTGCTGATGGAAGGAGGTTTTCACTCAAAATCTCACGATACATGGCCCCATTCATTCTTTCGTTTACACGGATCAGTCGTCCTGGTCCCTTGGTCCCTTTACAGCCCCAAAGCATGATGTTTCCACCCCCATGCTTCACAGTAGGTATGGTGTTCTTTGGATGCAACTCAGCAACTCAGCTCCTCAAGATGAGTTTTTACCAAAAAGTTCTATTTTCCAGTTCATCTCAATGGATACGCAGCGCACCTGTGTTTGTGTATTTGGCGTAACGTAAAATCTAGTGTGAAGGCGCACGACTCGCTGACGCTTTCTCTCACACACGCAAAGAGCGAGAGTCTTACATAACATGCAGCATTGATGCGCTACATGTAAACGATATACTTTGTTGTATTTTCCTGTAAAAATAATAGAGAGTTCCTTTGGAATTCTTCAGCTTTTAAGAACTGCCGGGTT
>NW_015506483.1:277182-283503 GCF_001515645.1 Sinocyclocheilus grahami | reverse complement strand
GGAGGAAAAGACCGGTTAATACAGCTCCACTCGGGAAACTGAGATATTCGGAGGAGGTGTGTGGTTGTTTTTCATTTAGGACTAATGTTTTTAGATTTACTGAATATAACAGGCAAATATTTGTTCAAAATGCACTGAAAATCTAAACCTGAGAAACAGTAATAGAAGTTTTAATAAAATGATTTACAGTGATGCTGTTTTCTAGTTAGCATGCTGACCATCCAATCAAAGGAGGAGAAAATCCTGACGTTATCGTTAGCCAGCTCGATGGCCCTGGTGCTGCCAACTCGAAATCTGATTGGTTAAAGCAACCGTTTCATTGCCATTGATTTAAGCTAACAGACGCCTGCACTGTGGATTCTGAAGGCCTTAAGGCAGATTTCTTTGACCCTGGCAACATGATTGCTGAAATATGATTGGATAAAAGCTCTAATATAAACATACACTGCTGGAAGCAGTGCAACCAAGAGAAAAGCTATGAAACGAAGAGAATAGACTATAGGAAATAATTTAATACACATTCATGGAAAAATATATTAAAACTAAATCAGTAATTCTGATAATGTTTAGGCCAGCAGAGAAGGCTTTGCTGGCTCTGACGGCCCACCACTGATATATACAGTATATACACTAGTCAACATTTGAAGTGGATCAAAACCTTTCATCAAAGTTGTCCTAAAACCAAAATGTGTTCTTGTCTTAGGACAACTTTGATTAACTTTTTTTGAACCACTTCAAATGTTGACTACTATATATATATATATATATGAAGGTATTGGCAAAATCTCACCTGTAGTAAATCACTATGATTAATACAAGCTTTACAGTTTGACAATGTGTTCTTTTAAATGTTAAAATAGATTGGAAGTTTTAACCCAGTCGGTGGATTGTTAGATGGTACCTTGGGCATCGTGCGATAGCGCATCAAAGCTTTATCGGTTTTAAATTTGCAGCTACAATACACATACGCTGTTTTGAATGAATGTTTTTTTATGTCGATATAAAGTGGTTGCATATTGTTAAAACTCATTGTGGTAGTGATATCTTTGTAGGACTGTCGACTCTATAGATCAGTGGGAAGGGAAAGCGAATGTCCGGCGAATATCGAACCTAAAACTAACTTTACGGCACTAAAAAAGCGATTATAAAGAAAATGCTGCGTGTTGTGTTCTTCTGACCTCATCTTGCCTGTACAGTATATAGTTTGCATTATCAGTAAGGTGTATACTGAGATCTGAGGTCGTTTTTTATATCACTGTATTAGTTCATTGAGGCACGTTATGCCTAGTTCACACTACAGGATTTCAAGGCCAATTTAAGCCAGATTTGCAAGTCAGCAAGCTCGCTGACAGGTTGGGCTGTGATCGGGGGAAAATCAGCAGGTGATCATCGCTCGGCAATCTTTATGTGTGAACTACTCAACGACACATAAAAGAGGCTCGCTGACGCCAAACGAATATCTAGCATGCTAAATAAGGCCAGGCATACACTGTGCGATTTTCATGCGATTTTGAGCCAAATTCTGACTAGTGTGACTCTTTTTTGAGTCGGGCTGAATTTCAGCTTTGTTGTGCATCGTTTGTCGTGCGGTGTTCATGCAGAGTACAGGGGGAAACGAGAAGCGATTAGCCTCTCCCGACCGGCAATCAGATGGTCGGATGAATTTCTGACAATTTTGGTTGCCCCTGGTGAGGATATCGCACAGTTGATTCAGAGCTACGAACCGATTGCCCTGAACTGCGCCTGCGCGAAAACAGAAATGAAACCATGGCGACACGGCATGTGGTGTGGAACGAAGTGCACATCTGCGCATCCAGATACGCCTACGCCTCTTTTTTTGGGACATTTCTGCACAAAGAAAAGCACATATCACCAAGGCAGCGTGTTTCTCCCTTGGTAACATGTTTCTTTTTCTGAATCAGCCACATTTCCGGGTTCAGGGGGGTGCGACCTGTTGATTTCACACATATAGTGTGAGCGGTCAAGTCGCAGCTCAACAAATGGACCTTATAGTGTGAGCACATAAATCGTGAGCTTTGCCTTTAGATCACATGCGATCTGCTCGTACAATGTGAGTTGGTACCTTGATGAAATCGCATGTAAATCTCACAGTGTATACCCGGCCTAACTGGACCGGTCAGCCAGAGATTGTCTTGCTATAGAGAGATGAGAGGGTCTGTTTTACTTACTATTGGAGAAAGTGTAACGGTCAACTTGGATCACGTGTGCCTTCATAACCAATCACATTACAGCCTTGACATCCTTCAATTTCAGTCAGAGTTATGTGACACTCAATCGCCGTTTACGGATAACATAGGAATGAATGAGAAATGCCGTAAGCTGTATCCCACTTGTCGCAAAAAGTCATTGACTTCTCTTATGAAATTAGCATTTAATTTCAGTGTAAACTCTAAAAATAGTTCAATCCAAAAGTATTGTTTAGTGTAAAACATGATGAAGATTAGCCGATAGGCTCTTGATTCATTAGATTATAAGATGTTTCCTCTAAAAAGCTGTTTAAAAAGCTCTCCTCCATTGACATCCATTCAAAAAAACGGCCTCTGTTCTCCTTTCCCACGTACTGGCAAACCAGAAGCGTTAGCTTTAGCCGTTACGCCTTTCTAGCTAAAGGTTGCAGGCTTGCCTTCTAGTGGCTTTGGGTCGGCCGACTCATTGGTACAGCCAATGAGAGAGCATGGCATGGGTTGAGGTCAGCGGAAGAAAAACAACAGCAGCAACATGGCTTTAAGAAAAGTTTGGACACAAAAAATGGAGCAAAATGTTTCAGAACAGATCATCACGCAAACAGCTTGCAGCATTAATTTCTTCCCGACCTCCATTTTCAAATAAACAACTCCTGTTTCACTTGTTGCGCGTCATTCCCATTCCAATTCTTGTGTGTGACAGAGTTGTTGTCAGCTCGTGTAGTGTGTGACCCTCTGTTGTGGATCATTGATGTAGTCAGCGACTTCAAGACAGACAGCAAGTTATGTAGTCTGAACAGGACAGCAATCTGCCGACATTTTAAGTAGTGCGAACTAGGCTTTAAGCGTCGTTGGGGAATCCTGGAGTGTGACGTATGAGGGAAACCCCAGTATTACAACTTATATCACAGCTTGTATACAGCCATGATACAAAGTTAAGGAAACTAAGCAACCAAAAACAATATATGTCTTCCTCAGATGCAGTGCTGGCCCGTAGGGTTGTGGGGCCCTAGGCAAGATAATGAAAATAGGTCCCACTAGTGTAAAAATTGTCATAGCAATTTAAACATATGACAAGTCTGTCTGTGATCATGGGCGTCATTGCATTTATAAAACAAATATTAATACTAAAGCAATAAATATTATGTATAGCAGTCAGAACATCCTTCTGATTCTGATTATAGTTATAACTAAATAAATCATTAAACAAAGTAATAATTATTGATAATGATTATTATTAATATAGTTTATAAATGTTTAAAAAGGTCTAAGGATTTATAAATGATTATGATTAAAAATCATTAACAGTAATTTCTTAATTTTTGTCAGGAAATATTATGCATCCACTGAGAGAGAGAAAACTCCTCTACACTGGAGAAATCGTATTTTTCCTATTTTTACCCAAAATAAGGTGTAGTAAGTAGCTGTAGCTGTTTCATTCATACTGGTAACCGGAGGGCACCCTCGTGCAGTAAAACCATAAGTGAAAAAATCATAAAATGAAATACTCACAAAAATCACGCATAATGTACAGTATATTTATAATGCAATGCTAATCAACATAGCCTTTATCACTGTATAGAAGTGATTTTGCCTTATTCTGTGATATGAAAACATGTCAGATCACAAAAATAAGTGATTTCAAACACTCGACTGATGTTATGAAATGAATTTAGAGCAAAAACATCATTAAATGTTTTTAAACGCACTGTACAGCCCTGGTGCATCTGTTGTGTGTTGTATGTGTGTTGACTTAAAGGGGCGCTGCAGATCGATAAGTGTTTGACATCTAAGTACTGCAATAGGATAGGAAAGCATGCAGAGCTGTCCGTTAGTATATAGCTCTCGCAGTACTTCGATGTCAAACACCGATCTGTCTGCACCGCGCCGCTTCAAGTCGAACACACCTTGATATTTAAATGACAACCTCGCGGCCGCGGGGCCCTCCCCTTAATGCGGGGCCCTAGGCGACCGCCTGTACTGCCTGTTGGACGGGCCGGCACTGCTCAGATGTAATGTTAGTTTTTGTACATCAGCGTTGGGTAAAATAGCATTATAATCTCCTTTGGTAGAGAAAGCTGCTTACATGTAGGCTACACGGGGAAACGAGTAACAGCGAATATGTGGAATTAAACGTAAACACAGCTTTTGTGTCTTAATCAGCTTTTCCGCATATACATGCTGGCCCTGATAATCATAAGTTATACTTACCGCTTACTCCATTTCTGCAAATCAGTTTTTGTGAATGAATGACTTGCTCTACCTGTTGCTTTGGTCTAACAGCAGATGCAGATCATTCATCGGTACTCTACTGATATTCCTGCAGTTCACGAATGTGCAATGCTGAATTTTCTGCCGAATTTGAACCACTGAATTTGTGGAAGCGAATTTGTACAGGGAAATAAAATGGACCGAAAATTGCCTGTCGAATATAATACGACTCTATCGTATTTTTAAACAGATTGAATATTTCAGAAGTGAACTCTGGAAGGTGAATATGGATTATTGAATTGAAATATTCACAGTTTAAGTATACAACTATGTTGAATTTCAGCCCCTAAAAGGCAAGCCCTGTAAATACAAGGCATTAAAATGCAAGCACTATTAATGCATTATTTTTTCAGTTGTGCAATTCAACATGCTTTTTTGTTTCAGAGACATTTGTCATTATTTTTCTTCCATAGTATGGTTCCTATCATAAAGAATGACCACAGTAATCTAAAGGATTAAACTGAATCTGTTCTCTGTTACAGTTCAGTCCAGCAGAAGAGCTCAAACCCAGAGTCCAGCTGTGTGTCTATCAAGAGTAACCGCTCTATGCCTCTGTCAATATATTTCAAGACTGAAGACACACAACCTGACCTCAGGTACTCAGAATAACATTTCTATAAAATATGTGCTTATAGTATTAGATTTTTTTTATTAGAATACAGGGAAAGTTTAGCTCAAAGGGTTAGTTGGTATTAGGGCTGTCGATGTTAACGTGTTAAAGCATACAATTTATTGAAAATCCTTTAACATGTTAAAATAATTTAACACAAATAAATTACTGAAGCACGTGAAACTGTGCCATTAATGTAATTCACGTCACGCAGTTAGATGTATCTCAGTATCTCGGAAGTTGGGAGTTTATCACACGTCTGCATTTACATCTGCAAGACATATTTTTTAGAGTGTTTGCTCATCTGAAGTGAAGTGACGTGTGGCCAAGTATGGTGATCCATACTCGGAATTTGTGCTCTGCATTTAACACATCCAAGTGCTCACACACAGTAGTGAACACACACACACACCGTGAACACACACCCGGAGCAGTGGGCAGCCATGTTGCTGCAGAGCCTGGGGAGCATTTGAGGGTTCAGTGTGTAGCATCTGGACCAATCAGACACACAATATAGTTTTTGTTAGTTATATTTAACAAATACTCTGTAACACCCCTCAGTTAACAAGCCATATGAGGGCCTGCGGACCCTTCCTCCGAAATGCGTCTTAACACCTCAGGAAGGCAGAATAGGCCTCTGGTTCCATGGCAACCAATGCTGATATCACTGGTTTTATTGCCCAAAAGAATGTGGGTAGAGAAACTCACTACATTTTCCATAGGAAAAGAAACAATGCACAGTAAAAATGGACTCTTCTCTAATTAATTCATAGGAAAACTTTTCTTTGAATGAACACACATATCCTTCAGGTTACTGTGTATGTTGTTACTGTCCTTGTATATTATCTCTTATATTGTATACTGTTTTATGCAGGCTTATGATGGAACCACTCGTTCCTGTCATCTTACCTATATGTAATCCTACCATGTTTAGTATCTATGAATTCGTCTTCTGATGATCTAAACGAGAGTGTATATTATATGTTGGTACATAGGCAATATATTAGTGTCCTGAGAATCTTTAGTAATTTCAATTCAAGTTCCATATGCAAATTACCATGCTTCCACACAAAGGGTCATAAAACTCCCTAGTATTTCCAAACTCCCGCTTGGAATTTCAGCCTTTCTCATTGGACAAGCCCATCCTGAGAGGCGTGAATCTTGTCAGGCCTTAAAGGCCTCACATCAGTGACCCGCCTCCAGAGTGTGGTTCTGTTAGATTCTGAGAAGATGTGA
>NW_015506483.1:275555-277076 GCF_001515645.1 Sinocyclocheilus grahami | reverse complement strand
AGACAGTTGACCCTGAGAGGTCAAGTAAATACTTACAGCGGATCTAAATATTTATAATTAATTATAACTAGTTATGATTAATTATTCATATTTCCCCTTTGAGCTAATTCGCTACAAGTGCCTTGCTTAAGGGCCTCACCTCAGTCATGGTATTGAGGGTGGAAGAGAGCGCTTGTTATTCACTCCTCCCACCCGGAAGAAAGTAACATGATTTAGAATTAGCACTTAACTCCAGCAAGATAAAGTCCTTTTATGCAAAACCACTGATGTTTATCTACAGATCAAGTATAATAATAGGAGCATTGTATCATCCTAGAGAGAGTTTTGTCATCTTGACTGTTGTAACTGAACAACAGTTTGAATGCTGAATGGAGGATGACTGACAGCCGCAGCGGAGAGAAGAGTTTACAAGAACTTTCATGGGGCTTAACAATAACACAGAATAGTATACGCACAATATCGGATTTAGATCGGTCTCGTCTGACCGATATCCTGATCCAGCAGAAAGTGGCAGTATCAGAGCGATACCGATGCTGAATATCAGATCGGCGCACCCCTATGTCAAATAGATGTTTAGAAGATGTTTAAAGTCCCCCTGTAGTCAAATATTTTATCCCTTAAAACTGATCTCTGAACATCAAAATGACATATTTAAATGTTTTTTCTTGTGAAAATAATTTTCTCATGCCTTAAAATAGCTTGAATGTAACTCTACACCCTTGCCTCATTTACTATACGCGGATCTATGAATATGCAAATTAGTCCAGCCTCCACTCAGTCACACAGCCAGCGCCTCCTGATCCAATGAACTGTAGTAACCGCAAAACAATGGCATACACGGTTAATGACTGATAAAACTATGTTTTTACTAGCGGACAACTACAGTGAATACTGTAACATTCGTTAAAGTTACTTACTTGACGATGTTGTGTCCTAAAATGCCTTGAAGACTAGAATGCAGCCGTTTGTGATTGTTAATTCGCGCCCGCAAGCATACGCGTGAAGTGCAGACTGTGATCAGGGTATATCATTAAAGATGTCATATGTATGTGAGTGTTTTGTTTGTGTGTGTGTGGGGGGGGGATGGCAGGTAAGTGCATATGTGTGAGAAGGATGAAGTGTGTATCTATCTATCTCTATCTATCCACACATGTATGTATATGTATATATATGTATGTATGTGTGTGTGTGTGTGTGTGTGCGTATGTATGTATGTATGTATGCATGTAATTCACCTAACACTCACATGCTCTTTCAAACATTTTCCTTCCTCCTTTCTCCTCCTCCTCCCCCTCCTTCATCAACTCTAACAGCTGACGACTTTGCCACATTCTTCATTAATAAAATTACAAACCTCAGTGCACAATTTGCCACACCACAAACTGTCAAACACATATTACCAGCAAACATACACTCGTTTCCATCCTTCTCTCCACTCTCTGAGGCAGAAGTCTCTGAACTCATCCTTTCCAATCATCCTACTACTTGTCCGCTTGATCCTATTCCATCTCATCTCCTTCA
>NW_015506483.1:273222-273953 GCF_001515645.1 Sinocyclocheilus grahami | reverse complement strand
CGCTTTGGATAAAAGCATCTGCTAAATGACTAAATGTAAATGCATGTATGTATGCATGTATGTATATACACACACACACACACACATGTATGTATGTATTTATCATAAACACACACACACACGTATGTATGTACTGATCATAAATACATACATACGTGTAAAAAAATCTTACCCACACACACACACACACACACACACATATATATATATATATGTGTGTGTGTGTATATTTGTTGCTAGCTAAGTAATAACGTGCCTGTGTAAAGTTCAAAACATACTAAGCATGCCGAACTGTTGTTTATGCACATGCACACAAACGACACACACATTTTTAAAGTTGTCAACGTTTTAAGTCTTGGTAAAGACCAAAGATATTTTTTTTACTTACTGACACGGCAAACAACAACTTATTTTTTAGCGGTTGGCAAACAATACGAATTATCTTTTTATCGATGCTTCTTCCTGTTTCAAAATGAATGAGAATGTGACGTATTTTGACATGGGCGACATCACACTTGGATGTGGGCCGGGTTGGATGTCCACCACAGGTTGCAGTTAGACACTCCGCTTTTATTGCTGTAGGTATGCAAAGCAGAGATATATACACCACGCCCTCTTCTGAAGGCGGAATGGGAATATACAGCTCATTTGCATTTAAAGTGATATACACCAAAACTGCTCTTTTCAGACATGCCCCAAAAATGTCATTTTCCACATGTTATAATAAATGA
>NW_015506483.1:268355-270314 GCF_001515645.1 Sinocyclocheilus grahami | reverse complement strand
TTAATAAGAGAATTCGATAAGCATACAAAATGTTTGCATATACAGTATGTTGTTTAAATAAACATATTATTACAAAAATATATATTTAACATATATGGTCTTAACATACTGCACGGTACCATATAGAAATTCATTACTTAAATATTTCTAATATATGCATATATAGAAATTTTACTATAGGTATTTCATATGTAGGTATATAAATCCATATAAAATCCTATATAAGCATACTGAATTTTGCATATATGTTGTTTAAATAAACTTGCATATTTAGATTAGACATGTATGTTAATGCCGAAAAATTTAAATAGCATCATATGACTCCTTTAACAATATATTACCATATAAATAATCATCACATAAATATATTTATATATGTATTTATACAAATTTTACTATGGGTATTTAATATATGATATAAACTTATATCAAATCCTATATAAGCATACTGAATATTTGCATATATGTTGTTTAAACATATATTGTTTACATATATTGCATTACCATACATTACCATATAAATAATCATCACATAAATATTTTTATATATGTTTTTATACTAATTCAGGGTTTCATGCAGGATTTTTAAGCTAAAATTTAAGACCTTTTTAAGACCTGCACAAATAAAATTAATACCATATGAGCGGGGTAGGGAAATGTCAATAGTACCATATTAAACTGTAAAATTACTGTAAAAAGCATAATTTACAGTTCAGATACATGTTTTCACAAAAACAAAATGTTTATAAAATGATCAACTTTACATTTCAGCCTTTAAACCATTTTTAAGAAAATGGATGAGTCAAAAGTATTAATTATTATATTAATTTAAACAATTATTATTGTTTTAATATTATTTATTAACATAAATTAGGGGTGTGCGATATTGACAAAAAATTATATCTCGATCATTTTCTGGGATTTTATCGATAACGATAATTAGACAATATTTTGCTATAGAGTGTGTTACTGTGCTGATATCTTATCTCTAATTGTGCTGACAGCTGACTCATGAATTTTTTGATATTCTTTACATTCTGTGTGGTCAGTTCACAGCAGTGATAGAAATTAATCGTTTCCAACAAGTTTCATGGGCATTTTTACCTTTAAGCCATTTTTTCTAAAAGTGTGCACCATCTTTTGAGTGAAATTCTTGCATTTGGTCTGTTACCAAGCAAATTAAATCAGTATCAGCAAAATGTATTTTTGCAATGCAGAGGAAACACAGAAGCTGCATCTGAAGTGGCATTTAGATGCATTTACACGCTGTTTAATGCAGCTCTGAGGGACATGCAATACTTTAACCTGCAGTTACAAATGCATAAATAATGTTTTGATATTTTAAACATAAAACGTTGAAAACTGAAGTATGAAATTATAAAAAAAATTAAAAGGTACCTTAAATGTGAAATTAAAACCGCGAGTAGGTGGCAGCAAGTCACTGTTAAGTGAGTCATTGTGACTGAACCGAATCATTTACACGGTTGATTCATTCAGGAACGATTCATGGGCATTTTTACCTTTAAGCCATTTTTTCTAAAAGTGTGCACCATCTTTTGAGTGAAATTCATGCATTTGGGTTGTTACCAAGCAAATGAAATCAGTATCAGCAAAATGTATCTTTGCAATGCAGAGGAAACACAGAAGCTGCATCTGAAGTGGCATTTAGATGCATTTACACGCTGTTTAATGCAGCTCTGAGGGACATGCAATACTTTAACCTGCAGTTACAAATGCATAAATAATGTTTTGATATTTTAAACATAAAACGTTGAAAACTGAAGTATGAAATAATAAAAAAAATGAAAAGGTACCTTAAATGTGAAATTAAAACCGCGAGTAGGTGGCAGCAAGTCACTGTTAAGTGAGTCATTGCGACTGAACCGAATCATTTACACGGTTGATTCATTCAGGAACGAAACACCATCGTGTTGCTCAGAGACGTAAAACAGTGCTGTG
>NW_015506483.1:266482-268104 GCF_001515645.1 Sinocyclocheilus grahami | reverse complement strand
GCAGGTGAAAGATTTATTGGCTCTTCTTTTCTTTAAATCTTTCTCTTTGTTTTGAGGGCGACTCAAGGGTTTTTCTCCAGTTTTGACATGATTTTTCTCCTCAACTTCACTCAGTTCTTCACTCTCCTTGTTTTTTTCAATCATCTCTGAAATAAAAGAACGGTTTATTTTCAGTAAAGTAAATCTAAAACGGGTGATTCATTCATGAACAAAACAGCGTCCTGTTGCCCAGAGACGCAAAACAGTGCTGTGACTGTGTTTGGAATGATTTTTGTTGGAGAAATAGAGCAAAAATATGGTGTCTAAAATTAATGGTGTCTCTTAATATTAACTTCTTGTTTACTGAACTGTTGTAGAAAAATTAATATTACATTTGTAATCATGCTGACTTTTGGAGAAAAAACGGCACACTTTGTGTGATATTAACTATATGAAATAATATAAATATATAAATTTTCTGCCCCATATCTTGAATTATGTGATAATTCTTAATGCATTTTAATAGACTGATTCATGCAGTGAAAGAACGCACCTGCTAGACTTCATCATCTAATGTATGCGTGCACTCTGTAGGTGTTTTGTTTGCTTTTCGCGATATACTCTATAATATCAAATCACACATCGTTAAACAACAATTACGATATTATCGCAGACCATACATATCGCACACCCCTATACTGTTTAGACTTCTTATCGATCCACCAGTTCACATTTAAATCTCTGTGTGTTTGCAGGGTAAATCTGTATAAATTATAAAACACTATGACAAGGTAATGTTTATTATATTATACATATTTATTTATTACATTTTATATTATCATCTCACACATGGAACGGCATTTTCTATCATTTCTAAATCAAAATACATATCAGGGTTGCATTCCAGAAAGCGGGTTTTGTTGGAAACTCTGAGTTTGTTAACCCCAGAAAAGGGAAACTCAGTGTTTTCGGTTCCAATAAAAGACAAAACTAAACCTCTCGGTAAGTTACCATAGTAACTTACTCTGTGAACCTAACCTTTTCTTCGGTAAACCCAGATTTTCTTTCGGTCTCCTCCACCGTTTTAAAGCGTAAGCAATGTTTAAATACCTCATTCATTCATTCACGCTGCAAAAATTGCTTTTATTGCTGAGACTTTTGCCTTATTTCAAGACACTGATTTTGCCTTATTTCAAATACAAATATCAAAAAATTCCTAAATCATGATGCATTCTATATAATAAAGAATATATATGATATTTAGTCTTGTTTCCTGGGGTAAACGAGTAAAATTAATTGCCAGCGAAATGAAATGAAAATGGAAACAAGATTATTTTTCTCACCGGACCACTTTCATTTTCATCATGCAGACACTGTAAATGTGACAAATGGCATGTCTTTATATAAGGGATCCTGTAGATGAGGAGGCTGCATTAATTCGCGGGAGTTACATTTACTTCAGGAGAGGATTTAATTTAGTTTAATTTAATTTATTTATTTTGCCATGTCCACATGCATATTTATTTGAACGGTACCATTTTTTAAATGGCGTTCACTTGATAACATCTGGTTGCAACCTTTAAGTAACCTAATAATTAGAATTTTCTTAAGGATTTCCAGTGTGGTTGGATGCATTGATTACA
>NW_015506483.1:230211-265125 GCF_001515645.1 Sinocyclocheilus grahami | reverse complement strand
GAGTTTGTTAACCCCAGAAAAGGGAAACTCAGTGTTTTCGGTTCCAATAAAAGACAAAACTAAACCTCTCGGTAAGTTACCATAGTAACTTACTCTGTGAACCTAACCTTTTCTTCGGTAAACCCAGATTTTCTTTCGGTCTCCTCCACCGTTTTAAAGCGTAAGCAATGTTTAAATACCTCATTCATTCATTCACGCTGCAAAAATTGCTTTTATTGCTGAGACTTTTGCCTTATTTCAAGACACTGATTTTGCCTTATTTCAAATACAAATATCAAAAAATTCCTAAATCATGATGCATTCTATATAATAAAGAATATATATGATATTTAGTCTTGTTTCCTGGGGTAAACGAGTAAAATTAATTGCCAGCGAAATGAAATGAAAATGGAAACAAGATTATTTTTCTCACCGGACCACTTTCATTTTCATCATGCAGACACTGTAAATGTGACAAATGGCATGTCTTTATATAAGGGATCCTGTAGATGAGGAGGCTGCATTAATTCGCGGGAGTTACATTTACTTCAGGAGAGGATTTAATTTAGTTTAATTTAATTTATTTATTTTGCCATGTCCACATGCATATTTATTTGAACGGTACCATTTTTTAAATGGCGTTCACTTGATAACATCTGGTTGCAACCTTTAAGTAACCTAATAATTAGAAATTTCTTAAGGATTTCCAGTGTGGTTGGATGCATTGATTACAAACATATTTTCACCATCGCACCTTCCGAAAATGAAACTGATTACTGTATGGAATGGAAGGATGCCAGATAAGAGGGGTAGTGTGAGATATCTATGCCGTAACCACCACCACAGCTGTTAAATAAACACAAATCATTCACAGTTTATTTGGTCATCTTTATGTTCTACAAATACAAAAGCAACAAATGATTTTTTTCCCTGTTGGATTTTAATATTGGTATTGTGGCCATCTCCTCTTCAGCTCTCAGTGATGCTGGTGCAGGTTCTTCCCCCATTTGACGAGTCTCTGCCTTCTTGCTGTTGGCTTCTGAATAGAAGTTAAATGTTTTTCATTACCCTAATTATGAAATGTAGCAACATTTATTTATGTGAAAAAGCAGCTGCACATTGATATATATATACACTGAATGATATTTATTGAATGTCAAATATTTGTAAAGTCATGTAACGTTAGCCTACACCCATTTCACGCTTGAAGCTTTACCTGATTGAATTAGGTTTTTTTTTTTTCTGCAACATTTTTTTATTTTCTTTTTTTGTTTGCCCGTGGGATACCATGAAAATTAATATTAGTTCAATAAATTAAATTTCTGCCAGTTTTCACCTGATAACATTGATTTAGAATTTAAGTCTTTTTGGTGGAGCTTCATTGATCATGGCTTTTCATAGTCGTGGTGCACGCGCTAAACTCAGTCAACCTACACAGAGTGGATTGAACTAACTCTGTTCAGCTGTTCTGAAACTGAAAACTCAAGAGTTTCCTATCTCAAGGTAAGTCAACTCAGAGTTTGTTGAACCTCCTTTCTGGAATACACCCCTGATATGACTTAATATATAATTAGCATCAAACAACCAATATAATTCATTTTCTCAGGGATTAAAGATTAAACGGTAAAAAATAAAAATGACTGCACAACCATCAATTAGGTGGCGATATGCACTAAGCATGTAAACGACCATTGAACAAAACAAGAAGAAAGAAACAGCATAGCACACTTTTTCTTAGTGTCCGTTTCCATAGTGACTCGTCAATTCGTCGCTCTGTTGAGAATGTCTTGAGTCTTAACCAGGAACATAGTCTGAGTTGAATGAACTTACTCCCGGACGCGTTTTTGGAACCACATACCTCGAGTAAGCAAGGTTTGGGTTTAATCAACCGAGAATTCAGGGTTTAGCTGACGGTTAATTAACCGTGCTTTCTGGAATATACCCCAGGTAAAATGTAGGTATTTTAATTTTAGGTGCTGCAATGCACATCACACATCACTCAAACACATTATTAATAATTGAAACATTTTAGAAACCTAATGATGTTCTGTGACCCTTAACACAGCCATAAATTACAAAATTGATTATTTGTTTGTTATTTACTTTTCTAACTTGTGTAATAACCTGGTATTGTATTTTAATCTTACAGCCGTGACTCTAAACATGCTGAAGTCCTCAAAACGCTTCTGAAGAAGAAGTTTGAGTGTCTGTATGAGGGAACAGCGACGCAGGGAAACCCAACACTCCTGAATGAGATCTACACAGAGCTCTACATCACAGAGAGTGAGAGTGGAGAGATCAGTAATGAGCATGAGGTGAGACAGATTGAGACACAATCCAGGAGAGCAGCAACAGAGGACACAGCCATCAAATGCAGTGACATCTTTAGACCTTTACCTGGACAAGACAAAGCCATCAGAACTGTGCTGACAAAGGGAGTCGCTGGCATTGGAAAAACCGTCTCTGTGCAGAAGTTCATCCTGGACTGGGCTGAAGGGAAAGAGAATCAGGATGTCCAGCTCATATTTCCACTTCCTTTCAGAGAAGTCAACCTGATGAAGGACAAAACACTCAGTTTTTCAGATCTTCTTCATGTCTTTTTCCCTGAAACTAAAGAAATGGAGATATCCAGTGATGAATATGAAGTGTTGTTCATCTTTGATGGTCTGGATGAGTGTCGTCTGTCTCTGGACTTTAAGAGCGATGTGAGGTTGTGTGATGTAAGTGAATCAGCATCAGTGGACGTGCTGCTGATGAACCTCATTGTGGGGAATCTGCTTCCCTCTGCTCTCATCTGGATCACCTCCAGACCAGCAGCAGCTGATCTTGTCCCCTCTGAGTGTGTCCATCGAGTGACAGAGGTACGAGGCTTCAATGAGCCACAGAAGGAGGAATACTTCAGGAAGAGAATCAGTGATCAGAGTCTGGCCAACAGGATCATCTCACACCTGAAGTCATCAAGGAGCCTCTACATCATGTGCCACATCCCAGTGTTCTGCTGGATCTCAGCCGCTGTTCTCGAGAAGATGCTGAGTCCAGCAGAGAGTGGAGAGATTCCCAAGACTCTCACTCAAATGTACACACACTTCCTGATCCTTCAGACCAACATCAAACGTGAGAAGGACTATGAGAAGAAGGTGACAGATGAAGACATGATCCTCAAACTGGGGAAACTGGCTTTTCAGCAGCTTGTGAAAGGAAACCTGATCTTCTATGAGGAAGACCTGAGAGAGTGTGGCATTGATGTGACAGAAGCATCAGTGTACTCAGGATTGTGCACTCAGATCTTCAGAGAGGAGTTTGGCTTGTATCAGGGGAAAGTCTTCTGCTTTGTTCATCTGAGCATTCAGGAACATCTAGCAGCTCTATATGTGCACCTCTCCTGTACAAACCACAACAGAAATGTGTTTGACCAAACCAAACAAACTAAAGTTTCACTATCTTATCTCCATCAGAGAGCTGTGGATGAGGCTTTAGGCAGTAAAAATGGGCATCTGGACCTTTTCCTTCGTTTCCTTCTGGGTCTGTCAGAGGAGTCTAATCAGAGTCTCTTACAAGAACTGATGACACAGATAGGAAACAGGTCTCATAATAATGAGAAAACAATTCACTTTATTAGAGAAAAGATCAGTGAGAATCCCTCTCCAGATAAATACATCAATTTGTTTCACTGTCTGAATGAACTGGGTGATCTTTCTCTAATGAACGAAGCTGAACCTCGTATGAGCCGTGGAGGATTACGTCATGTGAAACTCTTCTCATCTCAGTGGTCAGCTTTAGTTTTTGTGTTGTTGACCTCAGAGCAGACAATGCAGGAGTTTAGGCTGAAGAGCTTAATTGGAGCAGAACATGATAGGTAAGTAATACTGAGAACAATCATTAGTGTAAAACATTATGAACAAAGAAAAACAAAGATCAGAGGTTTTTCAATTGTGGGGTACAGATTGTTTTCTGGGATACTGTACGCAATTTGCAGGTGCTTCTCAAACAGAAGGCTATGTCCAAGTAAGGCTGCGTATCTCAGCTGTTATGTCATCACATGCCGCAGACGGCCATCTAAATTTGAAGGATCCTTTGAAGGCAGCCTTCGTTTCGCGTCCTTAATTCTGCTCATTTTGAAGGATGCATGAAGTGTATCCTTTGTGTTCTTCAGTTTCCCACAATCCTTTGCGCACATATTCCAATTCACAAAAATGAACTGATGGAAAACAAGCTGGCACTGAGCTTATCGGAGTTCATTATAAAATGTAAGACAAAAGTAATGTTTTTGGAGGAGAAGGCATACATGTTATCTTTCGTTTTGGTGTGAATTAATCACTTAACACTAAACTGCCAATAATGTAAGCCACTGGGAGACCACAGACGCTTGTCATTCACTGTATTATTTTAAGAAAAAAGCCAGTTAATATAAAGATTTTTGGTTGTACTATATATTTTACAGTATGTGCACTTAAGTGTGCTTACAGTTTACTTACCTAAGAAAGTACTGGTTAATATAGGTTACTACATGGGTTAAGGTTATGTTAAGGGGCGGGGCACAGGGGGGTGGCCTGGTGGCTAGAGCCACTGCCCCTCTGCCTTCATTGGCTGAGGTGCCCCTCTTGAACCCCCAGCACTCCCACCCCCTCTGAACGTGATTGGCCCTCCCAACACCATTGGGCTAGAGTACTGTTAATCTGACAATGCCTAATGCCATTGGATCAGAGTGTTGTCAATCACTGCCTGATTCGCTGCCCATTGCCGCCTGAAAATTTGATAATGCTCAACATCACTAGATCAGAGCACTATCATTGCTTTGGCAATGTAAATACTTTTTACCATGCCAATAAAGCTACTGGAATCTGAATCTGTCAATCACTGACAGCAATGTGGAGTTTTTCAAACGACCACATCTCTGTTCATATGGTACGTAAACACTCAGTAATATATTTTGGAATAGCACCCTGGATCTAGTCAATATTTATTCTGATTACTTTCGTGTGACTGATCAAGTTATTATATGTAGCTAGTATGAGTAACAATATGCATTCCCTGTGTCCAGATTTGACTGCAATAATAATGCAAAAACTGACACTTCAAATCAACCTTTAAATGTCAACTTTTACAAAAAGTAGTCTTTAATAGTCTAAATACTGTATATATCCAAATACATAATCTAATACAAGTAAGTAATTATGTTTGAAAACAATATTCCCAGCAACTAGGGAATACACAGCCCTGTAAATATTTAGTAAACATTTAGTACCAAAAAATCCCCTTAAAATACAAAACCTTAAAGACAAAAATATGATTGAACTAATATACTAATACATACATATGCAAATATATACGGCTGAGCAATAACTGCCCCACCCCTAGTGATTTTGGCCACTGCCCCTCAAAATGTCTGTGCACGGCCCTGTTTAGGGGGTAAATTCTGGGTTAGTACCTACAGTAGTTATTACCCAGTCGTTGTAATAACTATAATAAATGGCTATAATAGCCATTTAAAACGAATAAATTGGTTAACCCCAAGGCATCTTCACATCCAGATGCTACCCCTGAGTTGTGCGTAAAATGTTTTGATAGTTTTAGGAATAAGATTGTTCTAAATCATGCCTCTAATTCTTCCAATCCTGTCCCTAATAATATCCACCTAACAAATTTTAATCCAGTTGATCTTAATAAATTGATAGAGGTAATTTCAAAACTGAAACCAATTACCTCACCAGTGAATATTATGCCTACACGTCTTTTTAGAGAGGTGTTAGGTGTGATTGGCCCATCTGTTTTGACTATCATGAATAGCTCATTAGCCGCTTTTCCACTGTCGGGCCAGTGTGAGCCAGTGCTTTAAATGGGCTGGGTGGGGCTAAGAGCCTCAGATCTGTAGCACCGAGGCCAAAATCACTCTGCGTTTCCACCTTCAGGCCAGAAGCTCTGCTGTGCTTCACTAAAACCCGCCCTTTACACGCCTCTCTGGAACAACGTCACGCAACCCCATCATTTCACCAACAAAGAGAAGTTATCAGAAAAACTAAAAAAAAATAAGTCACTGGAACTAGCGCGATCACAAAACGAACATGATAAAAGCAGCCGTTTGTTTGCATGTTTTGTTAAAGATTTAAATCCAAAAGCATCAATGTTTTACAATAATAAGTGATACATTGATCACAATTAATTAATTTATCAGGATTGAAAATTAGTCACACAGAAATAAAGCGGTATGAACATAGCCTACCTACTCAGTCGAGTCTGTTTCTGTTTATTTGTAGTCACAGTATATAGCCTACATCACATTTAGAAAGAATGATCATTTCTATATTTTTATGAAAGTTCCCTAACAAAAAACATTATTATATTTTTAAGACATCTCTCGAGGCAAGACTTATGACAGATAAAATATGTAACTAAATAAATACATGATTGTGATAAGAGAATAAGAAGCTGACGTCTGATTTCTTCAAGCGGTCGTATTTACCATTTTTACTATGGTAACGTTAATGGCTAGCGTGCATAGTCTTTTGCATCACTTATAAATATTTCTTCCAGTTATGGTGATCATAATCCACATCAGATTAAGTTATTTCAAACACTCGCTGCTGTCTGAAAGCAAGTTAAAAGTCTTTAATGCTGGTGTTATAGCTGTTAGCTTTATGAAATGATCCGCGGAGCTGACGCTCTCCAGACGCGGAGAAACTCCGCCTTTGTTCATGACCACTCCTCTAGCCCCAGCTGGCCTGCTTTGGCCCAAGGTTTTCGTCGGGCCAAAAAACCCGGGCCGTTGGCCCCGAGGAAGCACCGACGCGGCACGATCAATCCCCGGAATTGACAGTGGAAACACTACTGGCCCTGGCACGCACTAGCACGCCTGCTTTTGGCCCGACAGTGGAAACGCGGCTATTGAGCCCCGGCATTATTCCATCCTGCTTTAAGCACACAGTGATTAGGCCATTTCTGAAGAAGCCAAATCTAGATCGGTCTTATTTTAATAATTTTCGACCTATATCCACAATGCCTTTTCTCTCAAAAGTGTTGAAGAAGATTGTCTGTTTTACATTCTTAACAGACCATAATCTACATGATCAATTTCAATTGGGTTTAGAAATTGATTAATAGCACCAAAACCACCCTTCTTAAAGTAACAAATGACCTCTCGCTCACTTTGGATTTGGGTAACTCTGCTATTTTAATTTTGCTCAATCTAACCTCTGCCTTTGATACAATCCATCACAGCATTCTTTTAGATTGTCTACAGCAGGAGGTTGGGCTTAGCGGTATGGTTTTGCACTGGTTCTATTCGGATCTCTTCAATAGGTCTGTTTCAGTTACAATTAGAGCCAGTAGAAATGTGCTTTATAAAAAAATAAAATAAAATAAACTAAATACATAGTATGTACATGGGGAACAGGACTGTAAAATAAAGTGCTATCAGATTTTTAATACAGTTTTAATAATATTTTTGTGCCATGACTGTGGGAGCGGGAACATGTGTGAGCAGCCATGCCCAGAGCGTCTCATTCTAGTGTTTAATGCTTCGGAGTACTTGAGCCTACAAGCCTCAGAAGGACTGAACTAGGAAAGACACAACCTCACTAGAATGCACCCTACTGTTTGAGAAGCACCCAATATCAATATGCGGTAGACTTCAGGGAGAGGTGCGATGTCTGATTATGTGAGTGAATCTGCTAAATTATTCTTCTGTGAGTCATTCGGGAAATTGCAATGGTTGACAATGATAACCATACACTGTAAACAAAATAAATATGGCAACCTCTCACATTCATCTTTTTAAGTAAACTTATCTAATCCACTTCAGTTAAAGTCAACAAATACTTTTGTTCATCTAATGAGTAGCAGGTAGTCTTTAAAGGTCTTTTAAAGCTTCTTGTTCAAGGCATCTAAAGAATGTTTAGCATTTAACAATGCAAGCAGCTACAATTTATGTTTTTCTTTTGCAATTTATTTGCCCGGGTGAAATGTGTGCCTCTAGTTTTAAGAGGCAAATGATGTTCATGTTGTGTAGCTAGCTTTGAAAATAATACATGGAGTTGTATAATAAGTAAAATAAGGATTATTGCTACTTGCATTGCTAAAAAAATCTTTAGTTACCTTGACAAGAAGTTCAAAAGACTACCTGTTACTCAGATGAACAAAAGTATTTTAGTTGATTTTAACTGGATTTAAAAAGTTGAAAGCAATAGGTTGCCTTATTTTTTTAAGTTGGCTCAACTATATTTTTATTAAGGATGAGACAAAAATCTGATATGTCAAAATAGATTTGTGCACTAAGTGTTGTAGTGTAAATGCAGACAAATAGACCTGCCACAGCAACATTGACATGAAAAAGAAAAAGAAATCTGTTTTGACTGAATGTTTAGTAGCTTTTACAGTTGGATAAAAATTGTTTTCACATGTTGCTTTTAAAGCAGTTTTTATTTAATGCTATATTTTTATTAAGGATGAGACAAAAATCTGATATGTCAAAATAGATTTGTGCACTAAGTGTTGTAGTGTAAATGCAGACAAATAGACCTGCCACAGCAACATTGACATGAAAAAGAAAAACAAATCTGTTTTGACTGAATGTTTAGTAGCTTTTACAGTTGGATAAAAATTGTTTTCACATGTTGCTTTTAAAGCAGTTTTTATTTAATTAAATATATTTGAGGGTATAAGGAGGGTATTTAATGTATTATTTACTTAGAATATTATTATTATTAGCATTAGCATTAATAATTGTCTTTTTTCTTTTCAAATAGTGACACATTTGTCACCCAGAAAGCACAAAATACAGCAGATGAAGTTCTTCAGAAACTTCTGCCTGTGGTTACAGCAACTAGATCAGCTGAGTAAGTAACACTGAGAACAATCATCACTGTTAAAACATTATAAAATTTCTTACTTAAAAATTATATACTAATGGTTTAAAAATATGAGTGTCACACTAACCTGCTAGGCTTCTGATTGATATTTTTATTAAGGATGAGACAAAAATCTGATATGTCAAAATAGATTTGTGCACTAAGTGTTGTAGTGTAAATGCAGACAAATAGACCTGCCACAGCAACATTGACATGAAAAAGAAAAAGAAATCTGTTTTGACTGAATGTTTAGTAGCTTTTACAGTTGGATAAAAATTGTTTTCACATGTTGCTTTTAAAGCAGTTTTTATTTAATGAAATATATTTGAGGGTATAAGGAGGGTATTTAATGTATTATTTACTTAGAATATTATTATTATTAGCATTAGCATTAATAATTGTCTTTTTTCTTTTCAAATAGTGACACATTTGTCACCCAGAAAGCACAAAATACAGCAGATGAAGTTCTTCAGAAACTTCTGCCTGTGGTTACAGCAACTAGATCAGCTGAGTAAGTAACACTGAGAACAATCATCACTGTTAAAACATTATAACATTTCTTACTTAAAAATTATATACTAATGGTTTAAAAATATGAGTGTCACACTAACCTGCTAGGCTTCTGATTTAAGAGCATTGTTGTAAACGTGTTTCTGTTTATTTTTACAAACTGAGACATAATTAAAATTACTTTGTTTTAGCTCATGTTTTAGCTGAGGTAAATACTGTATATGTTCGCTGCTGTGAGTTGAGGCGATTGAGTGATCCTAATATTCATTCATATTTCTTTCATGCTATAACTAGTAGTAAAGAGGAAAAGATAACCGGTTTACTCATGCACCGGGCTGTGGCTTGAACTTGGGTGCTACAGTGATCTGTCACGTTAGAGATGTGCAATATCAAGATTTTTGATCGTGAATGATTAAATTGTCTTCACAATATGCTTTTGAAGAAACATTGTAGTATTGTGCGACAGTGCATACTATCAGTTAAAGTTCTGGCACTTCCTTTTCAACATACTGTACAACTCGACATACATTCACATCACGTTAACTCATAGGTAGGGTTACACTCATGTGACATTGCAGTTATTCACAGTCATGAAAGTTTATTATTTGCATGCGTTAAAGCCTTGTTAGTTAAACATTTTATTTGCACACTGAAGAGCACTCACCTCCACCCTCAACATCCATGACTGAGGTGCCCCTGAACAAGGCACCTAATCCCTCATTGCTCCCCAGGCACCACAGCAAATGTCTGCTCCGGGTGTGTGTGTTCACAGCTTGCAGTGTGTGTTCACTACTCACTTGGGTTAAATGCAGAGGACAAATTCCAAGTATAGGTTACCACCGCCACTTCAGTTCACATGCACTTCGAGTGTGTACACCCGAAGCACACATACTAAATCCTGTCAAACAGAGCGTGAGTATTAAACTAAGTTATCTTTCGTGTCTTATTGTGCTTAAACTGTCAAATACACAAAATGTTTACATAAACACAGGCAGTTAAGGCCCCGATATACTCACAGCAAAGTTATTTTTCGTTCTTCGCTTAGGGGTAAAACAAAGTTCGAAATATGTGAGCAGCGGTATACTGTTAGCGAACATGGCGACGCTGCCCACACTGATGAGTGTAATGTTTAGATGAATTTTTAAATATGTGATGCATGCTTTCCTCTCAGTAACAAAATAAACACAACAAAAATGTTAAAACAGAAGCAGAGAAGAGGTCTGCGTGAAAGAAGGCGGAGCTTCAGCGTACAACTCCTATTACGTAATCGCCACAGAGCAATGGTAGTATGAAGGTGTTTTGCAGCCGGAGTGAACTTTGCCCCGAAAGATCGCTTTAGCATGCTGTTTCGAACTCCCAAATCCAAAAATAATTTTGGCCTGATTTTGTTTGAAATGATTTTACTTGAAATATATCGGAGCCTTTATTTCTTAAGTGAACATAAGCTGTTAGGAGAAAACTGGATGCGTGCATGATTGTATATTAGATCTGTGCATGAGGTATTAATGTGACAGCACCCTAATAAACCTGCTGCCGCTTGTCATTAATCTTAATCAAACAACAAAAGCCAAAGAGAAAATCACTTACTCAGACATCCCACCTCTCCTGGAAGGTCTGAGTGTCTCCCGCTAAAGATCTTCATGAGTCCAAAAATTCCGAAGAGATCCGTAAATGTGCTACACAAAACTGACCTGGACCAGTCTATTATTTAAAAGTTGGACATAGACCTGGATCCGGACCAGTGCAGAACCTAGAAATGCCATAAATGTACTACCCAGAACTTACACAAACCCATCTATTATTTGAAAGCTAGACCCGACTGGCACATATTCCATTTTTTCTACCTTATGTTAGTTGCCTTCTCCTTTGTACCTAACTGTAATGCATACAATCCTCCTTGCCAAGAAAGTTCCATCCATGTTATTCCTCTCTTGCTGATTGAAAGAGCATGCTTAATCTTCTAATTTTTCCAGCTTCAAAAGTCCACTTGCTGTCACAGTGACGGATGACAAATGTGACTTTGCAGTTTTGCAACTCACATAATTTAAGATAACTTCTACTGTTTGCCCTTTTTGAACTTAATGATTGCTTGTTCAGCCAGTGCCATGGCCACTGGCGTTATTATCAATGTGCGCTTGCATTAACTCCGTCCCGCCCGCTCTGCTTCTTATGGCTGGGGTCACTCCTGTTTTTTCCCCCCACCTTATTTCCCAGTTCAAACTTTTCTCATCCTAATTTTACAAGTTGAAACTTGTACAGCGCTGACTGACTTTGATCACATCCAGTTGTTCTCTGATTGACTCCGGTATCACACACAATGTTAAATAGATCCAGAACCCGAAGTAATAGATTGGGACACGACTCAGACACAGTACAAAAGTCTCAGTTAAGCTCAAGTGCTCAAAAAGGCCATATGTAAACCAATATCTTTCAAAAAGTTATTTTCAGTTTGACAGATAAATAAGATAATGTGAAGTAAAGTAAAATAGTCAAAGCCTACTTGCACTGGACGAGCTGGTTTTGGCTGCAGCCATGTCCTCATCTCATGTATGAAACACCTACTTCAGGTAAAGTAGCCTTGTTGACAAGTTTGGATGAGTAAGGGCAAAGCGCACAAGATATAGTACCTTTAATGCCCTGTAGATGGCAGTATCACTTCTTTTTTAGCAATAAATAAACTGCTGCAGAAAAAGTTAGGTGTCATGCAAAATGTAATGAGTAATTGGTAATTGCATTACTTATTACAAATTTAATGGAGTAAAGAGTACATATGCTTATTCAAAAATGTAGTCAAGTAGAGAGTAAAATTTGCTAATATCTTGCATTATAATTTGCCAAAAACTCCTGGGAAGTTTGTATTTACAAGTTGGGAAGTGGTGTTTACGACGTCAGGTACATTCAAGTCACTTTCGTCAGAGCAAGATGGCGGTGTACCTTATAACCGTACCAGCTATTTAAACTGGTATTGTTATATGAGGATGAGGGGGAATCAGTCTTGCAATAATCTATTGGATAGTGTTCAGAGTCAGGTCTAAATACACAAAAATAAATAAATAGGGTAACACTTTATAATAGCTTTCATTAATAAATCATTAACAAACATTATATAATGCTTAATGGATCATTAGTTAAAGGGGTCATATGATGCGATTTCAAGTTTTCCTTTCTCTTTGGAGTGTTACAAGCTGTTCGTGAATAGATAAGATCCCTAAAGTTGCATAGACTAAAGTCTCAAACCCAAAGAGATATTCTTTATAAAAGTTAAGACTGGTCCACGCCCTCCTAAAATGCCTCGTTTAAACACACCCCCACATGTCTACGTCACTGTGTGGGAAGATTAGCATAACACCGCCCAAATGTTTATGTGAAGAAAGAAGGCGTAACTTTGATTCTCTCTGTAGTATTGTTGCCGCCGCCGCCATGTCGTGGAGATGCTGTGTTTCGTTGTGAAAGAGAAACTACTTTGTTTGGTCTTCCAAAAGAGGACACAACCTGAAATCAGTGGTTAAGTTGTATTTACAACATTGTTCCAGAACACTTCAACCCAAATATTCGTTTTATAATGTTATTTTTTAGCAACGTCATATGACCCCTTTAAAATATATTCAAAGAGTTAGAAATGGGAGATAATGTGCTTGTTAATGTTTGCTAATAAACTTATTAAACATTAGATAATGTTCAAACAAATCATTATTGCATGTAAGTTAACATGCTTACAAATGTCATTAAACTTTCAATTCCATATGATCAAGCACTTATTAAAAATCTACGAATGATTTTAACAGATGCTATGAAATGATTAAAAGCTTGTGTTACAGTTTTTCTTGATTGCTTAAACATTTCTTGAAACTATGCCTCGTATTCTCAAAACAGTAAACACAATCCATAACGTCTCACCCAATTCCCCAAACATCCTATTTTAAGGTCAAAATAAAGCTCTACTCTCAAAACCATTCACTCTTGCTGAAAAACCAAACTTTTCCCTCAGACATCACACACAAGCTTTCAAAAACACACACACTACAACAAAGTATTACACACTGGTGAAATAATTCGTTCATGTACTACACAGCACAACTGTAAAAAAAAGGTCAGGCCAGAGAATCTCGTCCACATCACAGGCTATATTGGCCCTAGCCAGGCAGCGAGGGTAAAATCCTCTTGTATGCCTGATCCACAGGAATATCCTGTTTAATGATATACTGAAGAGTAGTATAATAATGTGAGTGTTGAGACAAATTTCTTCTTTTTTTTTGCACCAAAATTACAATCTGTTATGTCTTTAGCAAGCATTTAGATAAACTTAACCAGCCACCCTTTACACAAACCTTGATAGATTAGCTAAAAGTCCAAAGCCCATATAGATAATAAATGATTAGTAATCGTTTACAAACATTTACAAATAATGAATAGTTTCCACTTTATATTGGGTACTGCAAAACCATGAACAAATTAATAGATTGTTTGTTGTGTAGACCTCTATTTACGCATCTTAACAAATAAAGACCAACAAATGAAAATCATATGAACTGAAAGTTTACTGACATTTGTAAGCATTTCAATTCACATTAAATAATCATATGCTAACAATTAGGTAATGTTTAGTAAGTTCATTAGTAAACATTTACAATAACATTATCCCATATTTCTAGCTATGTGAACATATATTGACTAATGATCTGTTAAGCATAATATAATGTTTGTTAATGATTTATAAATGAAAGTTATTATTAAGTGTTACCAATAAAACATTCAAAAAAAGATACAATCAATGTCCAAAATAAAGGTGTGGATATATAAGTATGAAATGTCCAACAAAGATGCTGAAGGAAGAAACCATTTGGTAAAGGAGAGCAGTCAATGTTATAAGGTGTTATCTGTTGAAGGGTAGATTGATGAAATGACGAAATGAAATAGATGTCCTTGTTGGGTAGGCCAGGAGTGCTTTGAATAAAAGTTCTGCATTCCACCAGGTAATAGGGGTGCTCCGATTGATCGGCTACCGATCACTATCGGCCGATAATCACGTTTGGATGATTGATCGGTGGTCTCTAAAAAGACCGATCTCCAAAAACCGATCTCAAGCTGATGGCATTGCCGTGAAAGTTTTGGCATGACATGCAGCGGCACCGTCTCAGTCTCTGTCTGGCGCGGATGAAATAATTATATTGCTGAAGGTGAGGTACTTGTTGCAAACCTCGTTTGAGACATAATTTCACAAACAGCGCGAGTCACCACTCGCGCGCGTGCTTTCTCTTTCTCTCTCAAAATACGCAAATGTCTTCAAATCACCACACACCCCCTTGGTCTCTAAGCGAGCTGCACAGTTAACACAGGAATTGTCACTTGCACAATCGAGGCAGTGTCACATCGTCACTAAAGTTTATAAATTGCATTACTTTTTAATTCTTGCCAGCATTTAATCATTCAGCGCTCGCGTGCTCTCCTAGAGACTGAGCTCATGCACACTCGCAGCACACACACACACAATGCCAAGTTCACATTATTCCATTTGCAGTGCATACGTGGTGCATGTTTTTTCCGCGCTCATGTCATGTTGTTGCGGCCCGGCAGTGTGTTTTAGGAGCGGCGCGTCTGCAGCAGTGCAGAGATCATTTCCGCACCAAGTCTATTGCTGCGCTGCAAGCGCTGAACTAAAGTAACAGCACATTGTTTGCAGTAAATATGTACACAAATAACTTCAATTAAATAAAACTAAAAACTTAATAAAAGACCTATACAGACATAATAAATTCAGACATCATTTAACTTAAATTAAAATAAATTACAAATACAAATAATACAAATCAAATGACATTAGTTTATCAGTAATCCTAAAAGTATTAAAGAACAAAAGGTATAAGAGTATAATAATGATTCTAACATAACACTAAGCCAAACACCAAAAAAAACAACTAAATGTTTATGTACAACCACACACACATACATACATATATATATACACATGTGTGTATATATATTTAATTTATACATGTGTGTATATATATATATATATATATATATATACATTCCCCTCACAAGAGACACCTAAGAGGGGAATTCCCCCAATTTTCAAAAATGTCAAAAAAATCCTGATTGGAGTATCACTATAAATAGCTATAAATGATAAATAGAAGGCTTTAAAAAGATCGGTATCGGTATCGGCAGATACTGCTGTCTGTGATCGGCCATCGGTGATCGGCCTCAAAAATCCTGATCGGAGCACCCCTACCAGGTAACATAAGTTTGTAGGTTAAATAAAAACCTCTACAAAAGGATACAACTCATTAACTTTTAAACAAACTCCCCAAACAAATACAACTGACAAAACATTCAAATAAGTGACTTTCCCCAAACAATAAACTTCACAATTTCTACACAAAAGCAAAAGATGAAAAATAAAGCAACAAACTCACGGTTGAGCAGCAAGACAAATGTTTCTCAAAACAGGACCCTCTAGAAAACAACAGATTCCATAAGGTAACTCAAACTGAATCTGCCTTTAACTTCCTCTTTTATTCAAAATAAAAGATTGGTGTCCCCTAGTGGTCAGGATGAACAGCACTATTTTTAAAGCACTAAAAATTAAATACATTAAACCATGTAACAAGCTGTGTCACGGTTATGATCTGTTTTGGTTTAGTTTTCTGTGTTTCCGTTATCCTGCCTAGTTAGTTTCCATGGTTTTTGATAAATTAGCTCCACACCTGTTTCTGTTCTCCCTAATTGCTTTCTACATGTTTATAAGCCCTGTCTGTTCCTGAGTACCCTGTCTGCTATTATTTGTATTTGGACGATTTGGTTATGCTGTGTGTTTGTGTAACCCTCCCCAGCTGGGTACACTCATATAATGCCTTGACAGGAGCCCTGGTATCCCAGTAGTGGTAAACGGTAATGACTGGTCCTTTCCCTGAAAATTGGATAGGTAGATACTACAAGAATAATTAGTTATTTAGCGCGATGCCTCCATTTATGAAACCTATACTCCTGCGTGTTTGAGAGTAATAGAGAACAGGTTGACAAAATTAAAGTTCTAATAAACCCTGAGATTTATTAAATAAAATAATGCCAAAAAAAACAATAAACTAGTGACAGAATCACATTAATAAAGTTTATCAAGTCAACACATTGATAGAAATGTTACGTGTTACTATATTCAAATACTTCAACCCTTTAAGAGACAAAAAAAAAAAATTAAAATAAAATAACCAAATATAAATTAATCAAGTAATGAAATTTGTCAGTTACCTCAACTGTAATGAATCACCCTTATTCCGAACCAATTGGTACTCACTGGGAAACAGAAATTACTCTTAAACTGACTAGTATGAAGTCAAACGATTCTCTTCAAATGAACTCATATGAAACATTATTACTCTTACTCGGTTGTACCCAAATGTCCATCAATCACCCACAGTGAACACTTTCATTGGGTAAAGCAGGTACAATTAAATTTCAACACACTTTACACAACTTCATATACACAATTATTACAAAGCTTACATTGACCTGGATTCTAAACAAATGTTTCTTTTCTCTAACCAGAGAAGAAAAAACAAAAAAAGAATAAAAATTTAAATAATTTTGATACAAATAATCTTGCTATTTTCCCAGTGTGTTTGTTTTATTTATAATCCTAAATTTTCAAGGGGCTACATCCTCCCCCACTTGTAAAATAGCATGTCCCCATGCTAACCATTAGGTCATCAAACATGAAATATTGTTGCCTACTTTACACTCTAGGAACGATACATTGCCATGTATTTATGAGTGACCAACATGACTGGCAAAGGGCTTGAGAATTACACCACCAAACATGAAAAAGCTCATGGCCTTGACTTCTTGGGGGAACTCGTCATTGATTTCGATCGCACCTCACACCCTTTAGAGGTAACCACCTCATGAATAGGAACCCCCAAACTTGGGTAAGTAAACCTTGAAGGTGGTTTCCTCTCCCTCTCAGACCTCCTCAACTGCATTTTAGGCACATGGTCAACGCTCTCATTATCTTCTCTCTCATGCCCAACCCATTCGGTATCACTGTCCATCTGCTCCAATACTGCCAGAGAATCTGACCTCACCTCTTCCTCCAACAAATCCACATTTCCCTAATTTATATCAGGTACCACCTCTTTTCTTTCAGTAACCGTTTCAGGCTCATCAACCACTTTCTGTTCTTTGTCAGCTACAGCTCCCTCCCTATCAATCATTGACAGTTCTCCATACAGAAAGGGACCATAATCATACTCGAACTCAGAGTCAGAATCTGTTTCACCCCCGACTTGCTCTCTGACACACTCTGACTCTTTCAAGTTTCTCCCTAGTTTATTCCTCTTAGGAACATCACCACCAAGGGCCACATTACCTTCCTCCCCAAACCTCATTTGAGAGCTCACAGGAAGAATATGGTCTTTATGCAAAACTTTCCTGGGTCCATCATCCTTTTCTGGAGTCAGCTGGTATACGGGCACATTTGTCAACTGTTTATCTATCACATAAATAACTGAACTCCAGCGATCAGCCAGCTTGTGCTTACCTCTCAGACCTAAATTCCTGATGAGCACCCTATCACCAGGGTTTAAGACACACTCCTGCACCTTCTTTTATTGGACAAGTTCTTTTTTTCAGCAGCCTCAGCTGCCAACTCATGAGCAGTTCTCAGGTTCCTCCTCAGATTCTGCACAAACACAGAGGGTGACACAGAACCACCCTCCTCCTTCGTTCCAACATAAATGTCCACTGGCAGAGTGGGCTCACGTCCAAACATGAGAAAATACACGGAGTACCCCGTAGCCTCATGCTGCGTACAATTATGCTCATGCAGTAACTGCGGGATATACTGACTCCACTGGACTTTCTTTTTTGTGTCCGATTAAACCTTTCCGGTTGGGGATCACCCTGAGGATGATCTGGAGTAGTACGGGACTTTTTAATTCCCAACATGGCAAGCATATCTTTCACCAGACGACTCTCAAAGTCAGGACCCTGATCCGAATGAATCCGGTTGGGCAGACCATAATGTACAAAGTACTTCTCACACAGAACTTTAGCCACTGTCAAGGCCTTCTGATTTCGTGTGGGGAAAAGCCTGTGCATAATGAGTAAAATGGTCAGTAACAACTAACACATTACTCACGTTACGCTGGTCAGGCTCAATAGTCAAAAACTCAATGCACACGAGATCCAGTGGCCCTGAACTCTGCATGTGCTGCATAGATGCTGTTTTACAAGGCAAAGTCTTTCTCACCACACATCGTTCACAACCCTTACAGCAGTGGTGGACAGTAACTGAGTAGTTTTACTTCGTTACTGTACTTAAGTAAATTTTTCAAGTATCTGTACTTTACTGGAGTAGTTTTATTTTGAGTAACTTTTACTTTTACTTCACTACATTTCATAAAACATATCGTTACTCCTTACAATATATCACGTGCTCTGAGCCGCAGAAGCGGCGTCTGATTCAAGAACGAACTGATTCTTTTCAATGAACCGTTTAAATCGGTTCACAAATCGCACCAAACGATTCATTGACGAATCAGAATGAACCGATTGCAGCTGTTCTCGAGTCAACGACTCACTGATTCAAATGAACCATTTAGAGCGAGTCTCCAGTGAACTGAAGTCACAAGAAAGAACCGGGAGATCTTGTCAGATGCTGTTAAATGTAAGTTACTAATGTCGAATTTTAGGATTAATTATTGTAACTGAAAATCATATTTAGGTCAAAACTGTCAGTTGTTTGTGAACTAAATCTGCTGTAAAGGGTGATCTGTTTAAGCCCACTGAAATGCTTGAATGCAGACACATCAACATCACTGTGTATCTCTATGTTTTAGGTTAAAAAAAAAAACCCTGAAACATTAAAATAAGTCATGCACGTTCATATTCCCCACTGCCGTAACATTAACAGTTTTATTAAAATGCTACGCATTTAGCCCTATGTGACGTCTGTTTTTATATTGTTTATCAAAAGTATACATTTTTATATTGTTTGGATTAACTAGCCGAGTAGACAGATATGAATGTTTATTCATAACCATACTGAAAATAAGTAAATATTGTTAGCTGATGCTAACTGTCTAGCTAACGAGCTTGCTAAGTTGAGGTAATTTTTAGATATAAAGTCCAAATATTGTTATTCAACCACCTAGATAGATTACATCTGGGGGAAAGAAAGGATGTGATGTTCAGAACATGGTAACTACAGTAATTATCAAAGTGGGAAGTGATGCCCTCTGGGGGCATTTGGACAGGGGTGTTTTTACACCACAGACAAGGTTTGAGAAGAAAAAAATCATTATGAAAATATAATTATATTTTCCTTAAAATGTTCTTCCTGACTTCAGGCCTTATTCTCATGTCATATATAACTGTGATCTTCTGCAAAACAACAAGCTTTAAACACTTTTTTTCTTACTGGTGAAAATCAGATGGTCAAATGTGTTTTCTCTCAGGTACTTCGTAGTGTAAGCTTCATAGTGAGCATTACTACATCACTCTCGTCAACGTAGTCCATATCAACAACACAAATATATCTTGACTCCATATAGTTGTTATTTTTGAAAAATCCCAGGTATTTTGAGCAGTAGGATTATAAAAAATATGTGCTAATATAAAATGTAATTAAGTAGCCTATATAAAACTGCTAAATAAATCGATCTATCAGTAATATTTTATTATACGTATCTGAACTTTTACTCAAGTACTTGATTTGTGTACTTCGTCCACCACTGCCCTACAGTAGTCTTTCACTGCATCTTTCATACCAGGCCAATAAAACCGGTCCTTTACCAGGGCATACGTTTTGTCAAACTCAAGATGGCTATGGGCATCATGAAGAGAGGTCAATACATCACTGCGAAGTGCAGATGGGAGCACTATTTGCTGCCATCTATGCCCCCCTCGGAAGTGACCACTCAATACAGCAATCCATTCGTCACCACCAAATTTCCCCTCTCTTTCTTCCAACGTGTAAATTCAGGCAAGTCACACACCATGCTATCATGGGGCTGGTTCTGGTTGATAGCCAAGAGGACCTTATTCAAAAAAGGGTCCTGCCCCTGAGCACCCTTCAACTCCGCATCCGAATTCCTCAGCTGTGTTGAGGAAAAAAACACCATATTTCCGTGAGCCATAGTGGCCTCACTCTCCAGAGAACTCTGAAATGGGCAGTCATTCACCCTTGAAGTGTCCCCAGAAGCGACTGCCTGACACAAAAGCCGCACCCCAGACTCTGAAATGTCCTCCCATTCTCCTCCCTAATCCTCACAAGAGTGCGTGTGTGTTAACCGCTGCTTCAATTCCTGGAATGCACTCTCACATAACTCATCCCACCGGGACCCAAAAGAGTCATTGGCCCTGCCCAGGGAACGTTTATTTCCCTGTTCCTGTGGAACATCACCCAACAGTTTATTTAGAGAGCGACAAAGGCTTGAATACCCCCTCACAAACCTGAAAATGAAATCCCAGAAATGATCTTAGTTGTGTTAAAGTCTGAGGCCTAGGCCAAGTAACTACTGCCTCCACTTTCGAAGAGTCAGTGGCAATGCTTTCTTTAGACACCACATGTCCTACATATGTCACAGACGTTCGACAAAATTGGCACTTGTCCACTGACAGTTTCAGACCTTCTTCACGCAGCCTATCCAGCACATTGAGTAACCTCTCGTTATGCTCGTCTATGGTCCGTCCGAATATTATCAGGTCATCGAGGTTACACCAGCACCTCCAGGAAATTCATGTCACCCACAGTGTGCTCCATGAGTCTCTGGAAGGTAGCTGGTGCCCCACAATTCCCCTGAGGCATCCGTTTGAACTCGTAGAACCCGAGCGGACAAATAAACGCGGTTTTCTCTTTGTCTTCAGGACTCATCGGTATCTGATAGTAGCCACTCCTCAAATCTAACACCGTAAACCACTGGCTACCTGAGAGGATGTGCAACGCATCCTCGATCCGAGGTACAGAATACTGGTCGGGAATAGTTCAGCGATTTAATGTGTGATGATCCACACACATCAGAATTCTTCCCGACTTTTTCCACACCACCACGATGGGGGACGCATAGGGACTTCTAGACTCTGAAATTATGCCACACTGTTGCAGTTCCAACAAGTGTTTCCGCACATCCTCCCAGTCTTTGGCAGCTAAACGACGAGACCTCTCACTGAAAGGAGTGGGATCAGTCATCCTGATTTCATGAAGAGTACTGCGAGAACAGCCCACACCCCATTCATGCAAAGAAAACACATCTCTCCTTTCTAAAAGTTTCTCGCATAGTCGTCGCCTGTCCTCCAATGAAAGTGGAGAATCTCCAAAGTTAAAAGAGTCTATAGTCAGTTGGTTTGACTCGGACACAGCCCTCTCAGCAGCAAGCGGAGACACCACATCTACAGGGAATATCTGGGCAATAGCAGTGCCCCGTGTCACAAGCATGCTACAGTTAGACATATTCTTGACCGTAACCGCCACCAAGCAGTTTATCATCACGAAAACTAGCTGTAACACTGGTCTCACCATCAAAGCTCCCATGTCAATATTATCAACAGGCTGATCAATTGACACATGCTTGTCCACCAAGCCACCTTGCAATTTAGGTGTTCCCTGTAGTTGAACAGTTTCCCCAGGTCTCAAAGTCACCGGCTGGCGCTGAAGAAACCAGATAGTACCATACAGATCAGAACTGTCTTCTCTACCATCAGCCTCACGAATGGTCTCATAGGCGACACGTACCACTGGATGAACAGACAGAACACTCATGAAATTGTCTCCAGCCTCTGCTTTCCAGGCTTCAAACAGCTGTCGAACTAACATAGTATTTGTGCCCACCAAAATAGCTACTTTCTGCTCTGGCTGAGGGTCAGGACAGTCTAATGCAAGGGTGTCGACCACCTGAGGTACTCCAGCTACCACAGCCGTGAACTCCAGACGAAGGGGCAAATACCCATCATACAGATACTTGTGTGCACTTAAACCCCAAATTTCTCAACTGGCTGAACTGGTATGTGCTTCAAGTAAGTTTGATAAAAGCTGCAATAAAGAATGGTCACTTGTGAACCACTGTCCATCAAGGCCCTGGCATAAATCCCTTCAATTTGTACAGGGACTTCCAAAGAGGGCCCTATCAATCCAACTGGAAGACCATAAACATCTGCACCTGTGGAAGAAAAAGAATCGGAACGGATGGAAACGGGAACTCTGTGCCGCTCCTTCACAGAGTTCCGCTGAAGTTTCCCACCAGCCTACTCTATCTAGTCAATTTCCGGTTCACCTTACGCAGATCGTCTACCCCTTGACACTCCCTTCTGGTGTGTCCGTCTTCCCCACACTTATAACAGAAAATTTCAGCTCTAGACTGCTGTCGGAAACTTCATATTTCCCGCTTATGAAGTCGTGAGCTCTTCATGTGAGCGCTGCTGCAGTCTTAGGCCCACCCCAAATGCTCTCATTGGATGAGACGCGTGATAACACCCATCCCAAGCCAGTACTGATCAACAGCCCCCTCCTGTGAGCCATGGTTTGTCTGTATGTGTATTCAGAGCCAGTGAGCAACAGACTTTCATAATAATATAAAACTGCATTAATGCACAATAAAATAAAGTGTGCTTTATTAGATATTTTGTGAAGTAGAAAGTTTTGATATTAATTACAATAACTAGCTGAAAGTACTTTTGCTAAAAATAGAACAAAGACTTGAGACTTGACTTGGATTTGGCCTCTAGGGACTTGTGAACATGTCTGGTAACTAATTACATTTACTCAAATACTTTACACCACTGGTTTTGGGAAACAGACCGTAATTTTAGGATTCATACAATTCTACTTAGATCAGTGGTCTCCAAAGTGGTGCCTGCATGGAGCCTGTGAGTTGCCCACTAAGCACATTCTATAAAAAGCCCCAACTTGCATTTGAGAGCCACTGTAATTCAGGGCTCCAGACTGCAACTAAATGGTATGATTTTGTGACCTTTTTTTGTGTACTAAAATTTTAGTGCAACTAAAATTTTGCACTGGTGCCACTACAAAGTTACCCAACTCTATTTGATTATGCACACATGAGAAACATCAAAAATAGCAAATGCTCCAAAAGCGTAATGAAATTTGTTTTAACTGCGCAGTGCGGACCGCTTATCAGCTTGGCCCAATAAACAGCAAGCGCATCCAAAGCAGCTAACCCCATCACGCAATCATTATTAAAATAAATAAATCTCAATTATAAACCCACATATATCTCTGTGATTTAAACTAGTTTAAAAGCCAGATTAAATAGCGCTGACATTCTCAACATATTGATGTGAAAAACAGGAGAAACTTTGTTCCCGAGAACAAACAAGTTAGAACATATTTCACTCCACAACTCATGGAGTTACTGTAGAAAAACAAACTGTTTTGGTAGAAAGATATATAAGATGGTGGCAGGCATCCACTCATTCAGGTTTTTGCTTCGGAGCCGAGTATTTGCTGGTGTGCTGCAGCAATACAAAGCCATTCACCTCATGAAGCTCTTTCTGGACTGGCGAGACAGCACAAACAGCAGTGTCACCACATTCAGCGATTATTCCTTTGAGCGCTTCAGTTTCTAAAAGACACTATTGGAAGAGAGCTGAACTGGATGATGACATCACTGAATCATCAATGAACTGACTTTAGCTGGACAAATGACTCTGTTAGTCTCTTCTTGCATTCTTGACAAACTATTTTCCTGTTTGACACTGTAAATCCTCTGTGATTTAAACTAGTTTAAAAGCCAGATTAAATAGCGCTGACATTCTCAACATATTGATGTGAAAAACAGGAGAAACTTTGTTCCCGAGAACAAACAAGTTAGAACATATTTCACTCCACAACTCATGGAGTTACTGTAGAAAAACAAACTGTTTTGGTAGAAAGATATATAAGATGGTGGCAGGCATCCACTCATTCAGGTTTGGTGTGCTACAGCAATACAAAGCCATTCACCTCGTGACGCTCTTTCTGGACTGGCGAGACAGCGCAAACAGCAGTGTCCCCACATTCAGTTTCTAAAAGACACTATTGGAAGAGAGCTGAACTGGATGATGACATCACTGAATCATCAATGAACTGACTTTAGCTGGACAAATGACTCTGTTAGTCTCTTCTTGCATTCTTGACAAACTATTTTCCTGTTTGACACTGTAAATCTGCTTTGACACAACCAGTATTGTATAAAGCACTATACAAATAAAGATGACTTGACTTGACTTAGAGCAGTTTTCTCTAAAAGAGCAAATTGTGGACGGTCTGCGTCTTTTTCAAGATGCCACTCCATCCGTGTCCTCTTGGTTGCAGTTGTTTCCCATCCCCTGATGACAGCCATGATCTCTGTCTTCCATCTGAGCTTAGATCACGCTGAAAACACGTTTGTGGATGATTCATGCCCACACTGCGAGTGCATGTCCATGGCAATGCTGCAGTCGTGTCTCTACTTTCTCAGGAAAGGTGGAGACCCCTCTGTCACTACCCATCCTAGTTTCCCTGCACAGCACAGGGCCTTGTCGGTTATTGCTCTGGGAGATTTGAGGATTACAGTGGGAGCAAATCAATCGGGCCAGACTTCACGGACCTCCCACTCCTCACGCAGTGTTTGTCCCGTGCAACTTCCAGATGATTACGCTGGCCCATCACATGGCGGTCCCAGCGTTTCATTCGGGGCTCTGCCAGAGGATCAAATGTTGATTGCAGCATCGGGGGATGGGCTATCGTCCTCCGAGGATGAAGATTTGGTGGGGCTGCCCCCCTCGGCTGTTGTGGCTTCCGCCAAATCGGACCCAGAGCTGACAGCCATGCTTGCCCAGGCAGCTGTGAGCATCGGGTTGGAAGTAAACACACTGCCCAGCCCTGAGAGCTCATGGCTGGATGATTAGCTTCTCAGTGCGGGGCGTGTCTCACAACCGCATTCTGCCCCGGTTCCTTTCTTCCCGGAGGTGCATGAGGAGGTCACAAAGTCGTGGAAGGCCTCTTTTATGGCCAGAAGCAACTCGTCAACCTCCTCCGTTCTCACTACCCTTGATTGCGGGCCGGCTAGGGGGTACGTTGACATTCCCAGGTGGAGATAGCAATTGTGGTGCATCTGTGCTCCGCCACCTGAAGGAATCGTCCACACCTCCTGTCCAAAGCCTGTAAGCAGACGTCAGCTTTGGCTGCCAAAGCTTATAGTGCTGCGTGCCATGGTGTTCCTGCAAGTTCACAAAGCCAAGACACTTAAACAGATGCAAGAGGGTAGTACTGACCCGAAGTTGATGCAGGAGCTGCGCACGGTGACTGACTAAAGTCACGCCGCAGTCCCTCGGGCAGGTGATGTCCACCTTGGTGGTCCAAGAGCACCATCTCTGGCTCAACCTGAAGAGATGAGAGACATTGACAAAGTTCACTTTCTTGACTCTCCCATGTCTCATGCTGGCCAATTTAGTGACACTGTTGAGTAATTTGCCAAGTAGTTCTCGGCAGTACAGAAGCAGACTGAGGCCATTAACCCCTATGCTGTCACCCCCCATTTTCGGCATGGAGAGACAAATGACATACTCAAAATAAAAAGGTTTCTGCTCCTGAGTCTTTCTGACTAGATACATAATCTCAACAAGTATTCACAAAGCTGATACTTCAAAGTTTACTGTTCAAGAATCAGAATTACTCAGACTGTTACAATAATAGAGATGTATAAGTTCAAACATAAAAACAAAAACATATTTTTTAAATGTAGAAAAAATATGTTGCTGTGGTAAATGCTTTTAGAAACACAATGAAGCTAAAGCCAAAAGTCTACTAATGCTTTATGTCAAATTTCAGCAACAAAAGCAAAAAGAACAACTAATAACATTAAAATAATTAACGCGCAAGCTAGGCAGAGTTTCTATTTGTAAAACGTGTTTAAAGGGTTGCGCAATGTAGCCAATCACAGACTTGGCTGTTCATTTCTGGAATGCAATGGCCAACCAGAGGTGATTAAGTTAGAATCCACTCACAGCAGTGCTGAAATTGCGTGATCACAAATCGTCTCATTTTAACACACGAAGTGTAGACATTGTGAAAGATTCATTGTGCATATGTTCATTGTGTTATAACATTATGAGATCGCGATGAACTGAGATGTCAGCTTTTAGTGATTAAAGACGGAAAAGTCCGTCCCACGCAGGTCTCTATTACAAGGTTTACCAAGCCACATTGCTTCAATCCCAGTATACATTTACCCAACTATTATCAAAAGTATTTCTAAAAAAAATACAACAAAACATTTTCTTATGGCCTTACGTCAATTATTATGACAAAATATATTATGAAGAAGAACTGCATCTATTCTGCAGCTGCACTAGAGCTAACATTAGCATCAAGCTACACAAGACAATTTATGAGATTATTAGTACACTTTTACTCCACCATTTAAACCACCATTGAGTGTTTGTAATAACTTATTTTTGTGATCTCATGTGGAATTTGGTTGTTTACTGTTGTTAAAATATGCTATTTATAGCCTTTTATATCGCAGCACAAATTAGATTTATCATGTATAATCATGTGTTTATTATTTTGATATTTCATGGTACAGACGTTTCTCTGTGTTTGTTGTGGTCAGATATGAACGTGGGAGAGCAGGAAAGTGCATCACAGGATGAGATGGGGTGGGATATGATGCACATTTATGACTGACACAACGATGGACGAATCAGGTTTCTCTGAGTCCGAGTGCGCGCACGGAAGAGTAAACACACCGAGACAGCCCAGGGAGCTGCTAGTTTTCTTTAGATAGTGTAAATCAGTGGAAATGAATAGAAATTATGATTCTGTCTGAAGAAATATGAAGTAAACATGAGTAAATCTATCTATATATCTCCATGTAAATGCATCTTTGGACTATATGCCCTTACTGGCGCTGTTCAGTGAAGCTATGTGAACACAAACCGCTGCAGATGTGACTGAATATGAATGCATGATGTATTTCTATTCCAAATATGACATATACAGATTTATTATTTTGTACTCCTGACATAAATTAATAAATTACTGTCACTGCAACAGTTTGATCAAAACAGTGGTCAAATATCGAAGCTAGAGTCTTTAATCATTCTAATGATGCACAGTTTGTCCAGATAAAGTAAGAGTTTGATGTTTTAACGTGCTGTGAAAGTGAATCCACAATAAACTGAGGCCATCGCCAATCTTTGTCAGTTAAGGGGTTAAGCACATCTTGCCCTGATAACCCTCCTCCTGCAACCCATCTGTCGAGGGCTCCACACATGAAAGTGGCACCCCCATGTCCCAGGCCGCCGCTAAGTCCTCGAAGAAAATGGTGACTTGTAACTCACCCAACATCTCCTCCTCTGGAGTCAGATGTGGCTCAAGTCGCTGTGCACCATCCACATTCCGGGGGAGCTCAACCGTGAAGCCTATGCGCTCATGGCAGCTCACTCTCCCTGGAGAATGGCGACTCCATCCCCAGGTGGTCCAGCTGATCTGGAGTCAATTCAGGGAAGCTCAGGTAGACCTGTTCCCAAAAGTCCTCCCGCTGCCAGTTGTACTATTCCCTGACCAAGGCCCCCCTCGGCATGGATGCACTGGCACACAGCTGGCCCCAGGGCACACGTAAGTATGCGTTTCCCTCAGTGAGCCTTCTCGCACAGACACTGTGCAAAGTCAGGGAGGATGAAGTACAGGTCCTGCGGGTTGCACCCTACTGGCCCACCTGGACCTGGTTTTCAGAACTCATGCTCCTTGCGACAGCCCCTCCCACCTGCGTCCAGACCTCTGGAACCTCCACTTGTGCTTACTGGATGGGACATGGCAGACTTAAATGATCTGCCACCAGCAGTGTTTGACACGATCTCTCCAGCCAGAGCTCCCTGGCGAGCTTATGGTTTGAAGTGGAGTTTGTTCACTGACTGGTGTTCTTCTCGGCGAGAAGACCCCCGAAGAAAGGTTGGAGTGTAGGCTGTCACCCTCCACCTTGAACGTGTATGTTGCTGCTATTGGAGGAGGCAGAACCAGCCTTGGCATTGCTGTGTCCCGTGCCAACCCTGCGCATATAAGTGGACCACACCCAGAGCTTCAGAAGCTCCGAGCAGCTCTTTGTCTGCTTCGGAGGCCAGCAGAAAGGGAAGGCTGTCTGCAAACAGAGGTTGGCCCACTGGATAGTGGATGCCATCGCTTTGGCGTACAAATTCCAAGGCGAGCCATGCCCCCTGGGGCTGAGGGCTCACACCACCTGTAGTGTAGCCTCCTCCTGGGCTTTGGTGCACTTCGCCTCTCTAGCAGACATCTGCAGAGCTGCGGGCTGGATGCCTTATAGGACACCTAATACCTTCGCAAGGTTCTACAACCTTCACGTAGCGCCAGTCTCTTCTCGTGTGTTGGGTAATAAGGAAGTGGAGTCTGACACCAGGCCCAGTACTTGTGTTAGCTTTCCCAGAGCTCCGGTCAGCCCCTGTACTGAGCTAGGTGTCCCATCTATGTGATTCCCTGTGGGCAATTCCAGATGTATACTCTTCCATGGTAAGGTATCCCTTATGGTAAACCGGTGCCTTCCCCTGGACAGTTCCGCTCTGTCCGTCTCTGTTGGTAGCAGCTCCAGCCCTACTCCAGGTAGGACCTACCTCAGAGACCTATTCCATATGTAGTACTGCCCTCCTTGGGTCAGTCCATGTTAGTATCTCCACATCATCTCCCTGCAGGTAGGATGTGGTCTCCGTGGCGGCCTTATCCCTTGGACCAAGGCACGCTTCCCCAATGTTTCCATCTAGCCTTTCTGAAAAAAGGGGAAAAAGATCTGAAGCAAGTCTTTTACCAGAAGTTGAAATTCTTCCTGTTAAAGAATTTCGGTGGATGAAACAACAGCATGGCCTTCTCCAGCAGCGATGTACTCACTATTCTGCCCTCATAGAATGTGACTGTGCTCCATTAGACAGATAGCAAACATTTATCCAATAAAACAATATTATTTATTAAGTCCCAAGGCGTACTTTTCTTGGTGATTATCCTTTACTGTAAAACTGAAAATATAGAAAATGCAATATGTAAATAAACATTACAAGAAAACATAATTGCAATTATCCTGTTTGATAACAGTCAACTGTTTGCTCTCATTTAGAAACGTTTTCTTCAATAACTGTGTTCGTTTTAACATCAAAGAAAGTAAAATCACTTGTTATATTCAAACCTCCATAGCAACTTGATTAAGATCATAAACTACTTACAGTCAAATGTTTTCCAGAGCTAAACTGTTAAAAGATCGCATTTCTGAGTTGTGCTGCATCATCATTCCTTCTCTTTGGTTTCTGAACATACCCAAACTTGCGCGCAGTGAGATTGCAATTTCAAAATAAAAGTCCCGGAGGAAATAATTCACAATATATACAAATTAAATAGTAAAATAATACACAAAAATACCATTTCAATTTCTAAGGGCAGCACACTCACCATTGGCCCCCCTTGGCACCAAGGTCAGTGAATTTGCTCAGGGGTGTTGTGCAGGGGTGTTTGACTTGACACTCCACGGCTTGTCAGCAATTGCAACGCCACAAGTTGTAATGACGTTCAGTGGTTGTGGCGCTTTCCATAGGGACCCCTAATGGGGGCAGTCGGGCAGTCATGGCCTAATGGTTAGAAAGTCGGACTTGTAAACCGAAGGTTGTGGGTTCGAGTCTCAGGTCTGGCAGAAATTTTCAGTGGGGGGGGGGGAGTGAATAACCAGTGCTCTCTTCCACCCTCAATGCCATGACTGACGTGAGACCCTTGAGCAAGACACCGAACCCCCAACTGCTCCCTGGGCTCCGCAGCAATATGGCTGCCCCCTGCTCTGTGTGTGTGTGTGTGTGTGTGTGTGTGTGTGTGTTCACTACTCACTGCTGTGTGTGTGCACTTGGATGGGTTAAATTAAACAAATTCTGAGTATAGGTCATACTTGGCCACACGTCACTTCACTAAACTAACATAACTCGTAGTGACCGACAGATCGAGAACATCTCAGTTACGTACGTAACCCTCATTCCCTGATGGAGGGATGTTATGTCCCTTTGCCACAACCCTGAACCACTCGATGAGTGCTGGGACACAATCTCGGCTACTCAGCATAAACCTAAATGAGTGCCGCCATCTTTTACACCCGTATGTATGGGGGAGTGGCTTGGCATGCAAAATCTACTCGCCAATACTCATTAGCCTTTTTTCTTAAACTCAGAGGTGATTGGGGCTCCCAAGTAAGACCCCTGATATCGTCACAACATAACCCTCATTCCCTGATGGAGGGAAGAGATGTTATGTACGTAACCGAGACATTATACTTTTACTGTTGTAGTGAAGAGTAATGCATGGTTTTACCTGGGTTACCATGATCTACAAATGTATGATACTATGGAAGAACAAATGGTAAATGTATTGAGCAAATAGAAAACAGAAGCAAGGGCTGTCTAGTCTCAATAGTCACAATGTCAGAATATTTAAATTTCAAAATGATGTTTTTTTTTATATTTAAAATTTTGTAATTTACATTGGCATCCCAACTTTTCCATTTCCATGAAACAAAATCAAACACTTATTTTTACCACTCTGGAAAATGACTCATTCAGGAAAAAAAATTCAAATATTCAGGAAAAGTGTAATGTGATTTTCAGAGAGAAAATTTAATTTAATTAATTAATTTAATTTAAAAGTTTCAATATATATTCTTTATCATTTTTCAGGAATGGTTGTTGAATAAAAAAAAAATTTAAACGCTTGTAAGACATCCAGTATATCAATATATTGTATTTATTTTGTGTATGATGGTGATTAAAAGTAAAAGTGAAAAACCACCAACCATGTTATATTTATAATAAATTAAATATGGTTGAGTATAACTAACAAGTAGCCCACTAGATGATATTATCCCCTGAGGTAGTCCTCGCTCACCAAAATGTTGGAGACCCCTGATTTAGATTTTGATGCTTTTGGGAAATGTGCCCTGTATGTTTTGATCTAAAAGAGTGAAGAGTTGTGTTATTGCTCTCTACAGGTTGAGTAATTGTGGTGTCACAGATGAAGGTTGTGCTGCTCTGGCTTCAGCTCTGAGATCAAACCCCTCACACCTGAGAGAACTGGATCTGTCTGAGAATAAACTAGGAGACTCTGGAGTGAAGCTGCTCTCTGATGTACTGAAGAATCCTCACTGTAAACTGGAGAATTTGAGGTAAGTTCATCTCTCTGATAGTCACAATCTAGTGCTCAGAGAGACATATTTTTAAATAGTTTATAGTCTGACCAAAACTAAACTAATTAAATAAAAAATAGTACACAAACACTAAGAATAAACATAATGATGAAAAAAGAGGTGATAAGCAGAAAGATAAGCAAAACGAGGAATATTAATTTCTGATAACTGAAGTGGAATCTCATTTAATTCACATTAAAATGGATCAAATTCATCTTTTCTCAGTGCCTATGTTTATATGCAACCAAATAATGTTAGTAATCGGATTGATGGATCAATCGGTTTGATCATCAAACATCAATTGTGATTGTTTTGAAAGGACTGGTTTATTTCATAACTGAAAGGACTGTGCATGCAAATTGCATTTATTTGAAAACTCTCCTTTCAATCAGCATTTGTGAAGTGGAGCAGGACAATGTCCCACCAGTCCTTATTTCATATTTTCATCCACAGACGACTGGTTTTGGGTGCGGGTAGGGGCATTTGTACTGCATGATAAATTTGTTCGCCAAATTATGACCAGAAAGAGATAAATATTAAGTCTGCCGTTTAAAACAAATAAAGTAACAGTGTATGAGAATGGTTATTATGTGCAAACAGTGGGAATATTCGTGCCAATATTCGTGCAGTGTGTGCATGTAAAATAATCAATTCTGATTTGAGGCTTGTGACATATAAACTTTATTTAGCGTTCATTTTAAAGACTACATTCAGATTCATAAATAGGAATGAATTCAAAAGTTGTGCATGTAAACAGCCAGTGTCTGTCTCCATCTATAACACTGTTAGTTAATCTAGGGTTGGGAAGAGGGAAAAACATGTAAAAACTAAACTAAAAGAAAAAACATTCCCTTCAGTCCTCTGTCCCAGAAATGTAAAGCAATGTCCCTAGGTTACATCTGTAACCATGGTTTCCCAAAGGGAACGAGATGCTGAAACCTATCGACGACAGAGCTGACAGCATCGCCAAAGAGGCCAGGAGGAGCAAGCGGGGCCTTCAAAATGAAGAACATGTCCTTATCTTTCATATCTGACAGGTTCAACCAGAGATGTCTCTCCGTAGCCAACAATGCTGCTATGAAATGGCCAATAGCTCTGGTCGTTTCCTTGGTGGCCCGGAGAGACAAATCAGCGGCCCAACAAAGTTCTTTAATGTCGTCAGAGTACACTTCCTTGCCTTCATCCAGTTCTTTAAGCAGGTTTGCCTGGTATGCCTGCAAAACTGCCATGGTGTGCAGAAGAGCACCAGCCTGACCTGCCAACATAAAAGCTTTACCCAATAAGGCTTAATTTGTCTTTAATGGCCTGGAGGGCAATGCCGGAGCCTTCAGACATGATGCTGACTCTGGAGACAGATAGCTCGCTAGTGTCTGTTCAACCCGAGGCATCACCTCATAGCCATGTTCCTTCAGCCCCAAGATGTTTTTGTAATTACTGATGTTAGGGCTGAAAAGACAGGGTAAATAAGGCTTTTCCCATTATTTTGACACTCAGCATGGAGATCAGAGAAGAAAGGAAGGCCGCGGCATGGAAGAGGTGACTTAGAGCGCAGGAAATGTTCATCCAGCTTGCTTTTAGGATGATCTTTCTGCTTCTCGGCCAGCTAATTGATCTTTAACTTGGCCACAACACAAGTCACCATCTCCAACAGCTCCTTTTACTGGATGGACTGGGGTGACGAGTCCCCAGTCTCATCCTGTTCGATGCTCACCACATCAGCCTCCTCAGAGGAAGAGAGGCAAAGCATCGTGCCCTTCACTCCGGGGGGAAGAGACCACAGAGCATGCTTCCGATCCCTCAAAGAAGGCACTGGATCTAGTGGGTGAGGGTGAAGAAAGGGCCATGCCCTTCTCCAATCCATCTGCGATCCCCACGATCTCAGTTGCCGCTCTGCCTCAGCAGAAGTGGGACCAGGACTGCGAGGACCTCGAGCCTGTGCACACTCCTCAAAGAGCACCAGGTGGGAGCAGAGAGTGCGCAGTGGCAGCCACTCAGTATGCACACAATCAGACCCTCGAGAGCAGATCGTGCATGCTTCGCTTCAAAACAAGCAATGCAAAGATCATGTGTATCCCCATCCGTAATATAGTGCGGGCATGGAGGAACACAGACTAAAATGCTGCTTGTCTTTCTGATCACTCTGCATATTTCAAAGAACTGAATTTGTGCACTGGCACAACACACTTTTCACACACACTTTGCTGAGGGACACAACAAAAAGCACTTGCTGAAGAGCAGAAGCTAATGCTTTTTACACCGGATGGGTGGCTATGTCACCCCACCTGTGATGTGGCGCCACTCTATTGGACTGATTTCACACATGCACGTTCCAACAAAAATAGATAATTTTTAATTCTACAAAGAAATTGGAAGCAATCAATGTCTTCAGGAGAGGGCCTGCCCAAAACAAAAAAAAACTAGTTACTAATTACTAAGAGGGGAACTAAATTACCTATACATGTAAAAGAAAAGAAATAAACAAAATAGGCTTCCATCTACTCCCTAACTAACAAAAAATAGGGATAAACATTTAGTATTTCAAAAGAAAGTGGCACTCTCACCCTACAGCTTCCAATAAAGTAAAACGAAACAACATGAGAGATAGAAGCAAGACCTTTAAATACGTAACAATAGTCAAAAGAAATATTTCTATAACTGAATGAAAATGCTACAACAGTTTAATCACCAGAGCACATGTATCCACAAAGTGTGCACACCAATTGTAATTCAATAGGACATGCAAGTTTTCACACTCAACAGCTTTATACAAGTCTGTTGCAGGGGAGAAGTGAACTTCTCTGAAGCAGTGTTCTTTCTGCCCTCTTATAAGCTATGTCCCAATTCAGAGACAGCATTCTTCAAAGGACTCAGACTGCAAAGGCCACGTCTTCGAAGGCTGTGAAGGTCAGACCGAGGGTTGTTAAATGGACGGTCTAGGACAGAGGATTGCGCTTGTCGCCTAGCAACTGTGACAGCTGCCATTGATGAGCGGCAGTAACTGTTCTGTCTGTAAAGATGACTCGTACTTGAACTTCCCTCACATCACTGAACTGCGTGAAAACTAGGGCTGGGTTTTGACACAAATTTCATGATTCGATTGGATTACCAATTCGATTCGATTCTATTCAGTATTGATTATTTTCGATATAGCCTAGCCTATATCAGGTACAGTACATGCCAAATTTTTTCAAGGAAAAAAATCTCTCAACTAATGCTGTAAAATATACATGAGAGTCAGTTGGTACTACATTACTATATTAGCCTATTAAAGGTTAAAATTGACTGATTTGTTAAAATTACACTTAATGAAGTTTTTAAAATAATAAAGTTAGAAATTACATAATTTTTCTACTTCAATTGTTTTATATATATATATATATATATATAAA
>NW_015506483.1:217384-229941 GCF_001515645.1 Sinocyclocheilus grahami | reverse complement strand
TACAAAGAAATTGGAAGCAATCAATGTCTTCAGGAGAGGGCCTGCCCAAAACAAAAAAAAACTAGTTACTAATTACTAAGAGGGGAACTAAATTACCTATACATGTAAAAGAAAAGAAATAAACAAAATAGGCTTCCATCTACTCCCTAACTAACAAAAAATAGGGATAAACATTTAGTATTTCAAAAGAAAGTGGCACTCTCACCCTACAGCTTCCAATAAAGTAAAACGAAACAACATGAGAGATAGAAGCAAGACCTTTAAATACGTAACAATAGTCAAAAGAAATATTTCTATAACTGAATGAAAATGCTACAACAGTTTAATCACCAGAGCACATGTATCCACAAAGTGTGCACACCAATTGTAATTCAATAGGACATGCAAGTTTTCACACTCAACAGCTTTATACAAGTCTGTTGCAGGGGAGAAGTGAACTTCTCTGAAGCAGTGTTCTTTCTGCCCTCTTATAAGCTATGTCCCAATTCAGAGACAGCATTCTTCAAAGGACTCAGACTGCAAAGGCCACGTCTTCGAAGGCTGTGAAGGTCAGACCGAGGGTTGTTAAATGGACGGTCTAGGACAGAGGATTGCGCTTGTCGCCTAGCAACTGTGACAGCTGCCATTGATGAGCGGCAGTAACTGTTCTGTCTGTAAAGATGACTCGTACTTGAACTTCCCTCACATCACTGAACTGCGTGAAAACTAGGGCTGGGTTTTGACACAAATTTCATGATTCGATTGGATTACCAATTCGATTCGATTCTATTCAGTATTGATTATTTTCGATATAGCCTAGCCTATATCAGGTACAGTACATGCCAAATTTTTTCAAGGAAAAAAATCTCTCAACTAATGCTGTAAAATATACATGAGAGTCAGTTGGTACTACATTACTATATTAGCCTATTAAAGGTTAAAATTGACTGATTTGTTAAAATTACACTTAATGAAGTTTTTAAAATAATAAAGTTAGAAATTACATAATTTTTCTACTTCAATTGTTTTATATATATATATATATATATATAAACATTTAAATGGTGGCTGTCAAAAACTTGATGGATTTATTCAAACATAAATTAAACATTGTTAACTTACCTTTGGATGTTTAGTCATGTTTATTTTGTGCTGAAGCTGGTATTAATGTGGAGGAGATGATCAGTTCACGTGCGCTACCCACTGCTGCGTCTGTTGATCTGAGGCGTTACAGCGATCTGTCACTCATTTTTTTTTTTTTTAAATATAAACATTTAATTGGTGGCTGTCAAAAACTTGATGGATTTATTCAAACATAAATTAAACATTGAAGAACAGTAACATTTATAAAGAATGTTAAATGGAGCATATATTTAGCAAAATGCCCCTCTCTACACTTTATTTTTCTATCTGACTAATGATTTTGTGGTCACAAATATGTTTTTCTGAGGTAAATGTGACGTTACGTGACATTGTTTACAAGCAGTTATATTGACGTCTTTGCACGGCTGAAACACTGATTGAGCGATTACATAAGAGAGGATACAGATTGTAAAGTTGTACCCTTTCTTTTAACTTACCTTTGGATGTTTAGTCATGTTTATTTTGTGCTGAAGCTGGTATTAATGTGGAGGAGATGATCAGTGCCCGTGCGCTACCCACTGCTGCGTCTGTTGATCTGAGGCGTTACAGCGATCTGTCACTCAACATTAAACGGCGCCAAAACGGCATTTATTGTTTGAATACTGCAATACAATGGACAGAATTTGAAATCTGAGACTCTTTCATATTAAAAGTACCAAAGCACAATGCTTATTGTGATATATTGGATGGGAGGTGCCCTTCAAGGTTCCGGTCATTAACTGAAAATAGGCAACACTAATCGATTCTTGGGATTTAAGAATCGATATCGTTCCGTAAAAATGAGAATCGATTAATATCGAGATATCGATATTTTTTACCCAGCCCTAATGAAAACATTCTAGCGTCAACGTCATTACTCATTCTGAACTCTTAAAGTGACCGGCGTTCTTTACATCTTATTAATGTAACAGACACATTACTTAAAACATTAGATTATAAGTCTAACTAAACATGCAACATTTCCTGTCCCCTCCCGGTGAACTAAGTGTGAAAGGACATTAACAGGGTGTCCTTAAAGTCTTAAAATGTCTTATTAATTATTTTTGGTCTCATTACCACTAAAATATCTTAAGTCTGACGCACCTAATGACTTTACAATCATTGGACAGACCGAAGAAACCCGCGGTAAATTACTGCATCAACAGAGAATTGCAGAAAATGAGCAGAATACAGAATACAAGCTCGCGCTGAGGCTCACTCTGTTTGTCTCGAGACTTCAGAACAAATGAGCGTAACAGCACACATAAACTCAGAAGAAACACACTGAGGTAAACATTTAACATGTTTAGTTTATTCATAACATGATATAGTTAAATAACACCATGACAAGTGAGCTATTTTACTCAATATTCTCACGACGCAAAAAAAACATTCAAAACACCTACAGAGTGCACGCATTACGTGAAGTCTAGTGCGCGTGCACATTTAGAGTGTGCTCTGCCTGATCACGGCATGATTCAGTCTATTAAAATACATTCAGAATGATCAGATTTTTCTCCAAAAATTACCATATACAAATGTGATACTGATTTTTTACAACAGTTCAATAAACTAGAAGTTTTATTAAGAGACTTACGTTTTAGACACCATATTGCCTGTTTTAGACACCATATTGCCTGTTTTTGCACTATTTCGTCAACAAAAATAATTCCAAACAAAGCCACAGCGCTGTTTTGCATCTCTGAGCAACATGACGGTGTTTCGATCCCGAATGAATCAACTGTTTAAAATGATTCGTTTCATTCGCAATGACTCACTTAACAGTGACTTACTGCCACCTACTGGCGGTTTTAATTTCACATTTAAAGTATCTTTTCATTTTTTTAATTATTTCAAATATCAGTATTCAATGTTTTAATATATATATATATATAAACATTTAAATGGTGGCTGTCAAAAACTTGATGGATTTATTCAAACATAAATTAAACATTGAAGAACAGTAACATTTATAAAGAATGTTAAATGGAGCATATATTTAGCAAAATGCCCCTCTCTACACTTTATTTTTCTATCTGACTAATGATTTTGTGGTCACAAATATGTTTTTCTGAGGTAAATGTGACGTTACGTGACATTGTTTACAAGCAGTTATATTGACGTCTTTGCACGGCTGAAACACTGATTGAGCGATTACATAAGAGAGGATACAGATTGTAAAGTTGTACCCTTTCTTTTAACTTACCTTTGGATGTTTAGTCATGTTTATTTTGTGCTGAAGCTGGTATTAATGTGGAGGAGATGATCAGTTCACGTGCGCTACCCACTGCTGCGTCTGTTGATCTGAGGCGTTACAGCGATCTGTCACTCAACATTAAACGGCGCCAAAACGGCATTTATTGTTTGAATACTGCAATACAATGGACAGAATTTGAAATCTGAGACTCTTTCATATTAAAAGTACCAAAGCACAATGCTTATTGTGATATATTGGATGGGAGGTGCCCTTCAAGGTTCCGGTCATTAACTGAAAATAGGCAACACTAATCGATTCTTGGGATTTAAGAATCGATATCGTTCCGTAAAAATGAGAATCGATTAATATCGAGATATCGATATTTTTTACCCAGCCCTAATGAAAACATTCTAGCGTCAACGTCATTACTCATTCTGAACTCTTAAAGTGACCGGCGTTCTTTACATCTTATTAATGTAACAGACACATTACTTAAAACATTAGATTATAAGTCTAACTAAACATGCAACATTTCCTGTCCCCTCCCGGTGAACTAAGTGTGAAAGGACATTAACAGGGTGTCCTTAAAGTCTTAAAATGTCTTATTAATTATTTTTGGTCTCATTACCACTAAAATATCTTAAGTCTGACGCTAATAAAATGTGTATTTCCATTACAGGTTTAGGTCTTAAATTTCATATAAGGTGGTATTAAAAAGGTCTTAAAGTCTTAAATTTAACTTGTTCATGTCTGCAGAAACCCTGATTAAGTAGTCCTGAAAGCGAACAGGCCAAGTCTGTGATCTGGTAGGCCTGCCTTGCGATGCTGCAGATGGTGGTAGGGTTGTTGTTTGCAGAGTCACTGGATGCTGTGCTGGGATCAGAGGGCATGGGAGCACAGCGTCCCGGATGTGATCTGCACCAGAAGGACACAGTACTTTCCTAAGTCAACTGGCATGTGGGAACCAACGGGAACCATCCGATTGCTGGAATGTAACTGGACCTAACTGCTTTTGTACCTGCTGGGGCTGCGACCAGAAAGTGTGGAGCTTGTTTTTTTGGTATAGCCGCTGAACCTGCACCCAGTCCAGTGGGGAGATCCTGGGAATCTGGAATTTTTTCTTTGCATTGAATCTGTTCTGTGCTTTGAGCTGTTGTCAACGTACCCTGGATTTCACCACAGGGTTTCCACCGTGAGATGTAGGAGGGCAAAATCTGTGCAGGGGTAACTCCAGCTCTCGCCCCAGGATCAGTTTTGCTGGTGACACCCCAGTGGTGGCATGCTGAGCTGCTCTGTAGTGTAGAAGAGTCTGAGACAAGGCCTCCTTGAAAGAGCAGCCTTGTGCCAAGTGGGCTCTCAGACCATTTTTCAGCGATTGATTGAATCTCTCTATGCCCCCATTTGACTGTGGACGACAGTAAGCTGTTCGTATGTATTTGATCCCTTTGCTTTGGATGTAGCTGGTATACTCAGCAGACACTAGTTGAGGGCCATTGTCTGTCGTCAAGGTCCTTGGCAGGCCCCAGCGGGCAAAGAGCAACTCCATAAAATCAAAGATGGAGCTGAATGTGACATAGCCCACAGATGTTACCTACGGCTACTTCGATTGTAGATCATAAACTACTACAAGGAAACGCAAATGATGGGGCACGTCGTGGAGTTCACTGCAGATATCCAGCTGAATGTAGTCCCAAGGTCGAGTTGGCCAAGGTAAAGACCCCAGTGGTGGCGGAATTTGTGGGCCTGTTTTCCCGCTTACGAGACATGGAGCACAGTCCCGAACAAGCTGTTTTATGTCTTTGTCCAACCCTGGCCACCATACAAGATCCCTAGAGCGCTGCTTTAGTTCAACTATGACAAGATGGTCCTCATACACCATGGCCAGCACTCGTTCTCTGAGTTTAGCAGGGATAATGGCACAGTGTCCACGTGCCAAGCATGTGTCATTCCAGCATGACAATTCATGTTTCACTTGGGCATACGGCTGGATATCTTTTGTAATTTGAGCTGGACAGCCATTCAGGACATACTCACAGACAGCAGAGAGCGTGGAATCAGCTGATGACTCCTCTGTGAGTTCCTTCAAGGACGAAAGCTGTTAGGGGTGCATGCACTAGTTGAATAAGGTCCTTGTCCTCAGCCACCTGACAGGGGGCAATGGGTGGTGACAGAACGGGTCAGCAAATCAGCCACTACATTATCTCTACCTGAGGTGTACTGTATTGTAAAGTAATACTGCTGGAGACTGTCTCCAGCGGTACATGCGCAGTGGTTTGTGGCCAGACCCAGAAGGAGACATAAGTGCACTGAGGGCTTGGTGGTCAGTTCGAAGGGTGAATTTTTGGTCATAAAAGGTAGGCATGCCATCGCTCGCAGGCCCACACGCAAGCCAGAGCCTCCCTCTCTCCAGTTGAGTACTTTTGTTCCATCAAACTTAATGTACGAGAAGCAAAAGCCACAGGCCGTTCGATGCCATTCTGGAGTTGTAAAAGAACAAAGCCAGCAGCAGTAGCTAAAGCATCAAAATTGACCAATGTGGGGCAGTAAAGACTGAAGTGTGCCAAGACAGGGTGGCTTGTCAACTGTTCCTTAAGTGTGTGCACATCATCGGAACAAACTGAAGACCAGGTCCAAGGAGCATTCTTTTTGAGCAGCTGGTGGAGAGGTTACGTGATCATGGAATACTGAGGTAGAAAATGCATATAGTATGTTGTCATCCCCAGAAACGATGCAACTTGTGATGCAGACGAAGGCTCTGGCACCTGATGTATAGCCTCAATATTGGAGTGTAATGGCGAAAGGCCCTTGGCTGAAACACGAAAGCCAACAGAGTCAACCTCTGGTACTGCAAATAAGCATTTCTCCATGTTAAGTGTCAAATTATGTTGACTGAGTGCAGCAAAAGTGGCCCTTAAGCGCCGTTCGTGAATCAATGCATTCAGGGCATGGACAATGATGTCATCAAGGTAGATGGCAGTGCCAGGGACACCAGCCAGTATGATTTTTGGAAACAGCTAGGGGCCAAGCGGAGTCCAAAAGGCATACTTGTGTAATATTGGAATATATGGAATATGCCATAATGTGTAACGAATGCAGTAAGATTTCTGCTGTCTGGGTGGATGGGAACCTGGGGATAGCCTTGGTGGAGGTCAAGTTTGGAAATTGTTGAGCTGTGAAAGTGTGCAGTCAGTTCTTCGATTGATGGCAGAGGGTGGCGATCTGGGATTACTCCTTTGTTGATGGACCTTAAGTCCACACAAACTCTCAGTCCGCCAGATTTTTTCTTAGCCACTGTCAAATTAGACACCCATGGGGAGGCGTCAACAGGTTTGATGATGCCCTCTGCTTGCAATTTGCCAAGTTCTGCTGTGACTTCCTCACGCAGTGCCAGCGGAATGTGGCGAAGCAGCTGAATGACTAGTTTAACTGTGGGATCCAAGAGAGGCTGGTGAGTGAATGCAGCCAAGCACCCAAAGCCTTTAAACAGCCTTGGCCATTCTTGTTGCCAGGGACAGCTGATAGTCAGAATTTGAGCCCCCTTATTGTCCAGCAGAGAAAAGTCCAGACTCATAATCAGGTCCAATCCAAGGAAATTGCTGCCATGGCGTGTATTGTGAAATGGGAAGTTGGGCCATACTGGACAGGAGCATGTATAAGACCAATAACATCGATTGCAGAACTTCTATATCCAAACAGATTCAGAGAAGGCAGCTGGAGGGGCAAGTGTGGCAGGAAACGTTCGTGAGTGGCCATATTGAGTAGCAAGACTTTAGCCCCTGTGTCCAGGAGCAGAGGAATACAAGGATCTGCTATATTAACAGGGCAAGTAGAAAAACCTGCTGAATTTGTGTTTATTGATTGAATAATGGCAGGGGTTGTAGCGTTAGCATATGGGTTTTGTTGTGTAGGAGCTTGAACTGGGGTAGACGGACACCATTTTGCAAAGTGGTTCAGCTTTTGACAGCGTCGACATGTTTGTCCCCATGCAGAACATTCAGGGTGCACGTGAGGAGTGTCCAGTGGACCCACAATTTCCACATCACAGCTGAACTTGAGGGTGTGCATATTGTATGTCTGCACTCAAAGATATATCTGCCTCTGCCCCGTGAACTTGTGTGCATTCTTGTATCATGTCCCCACTGCTCACACTTGATTCATGTGCTGTGTTTAATTTAGCAGCACACTGTGCTGACTCAGTTTGAGAGGCCAGAATTACTGCTTTCTCTAAAGTGAGATCATCATCTTCCAATTACAGCCTCTCCAGGACGAGTGTATTGCTTGTTTTGTCAATTAACTGATCTCGTATAATCTCATCTGATAAAGTACAAAAACAGCATGTTTTTGCCAGCCCTCTTAAATCAGCGACATATTGAGCAATTGACTTACCAGCATGCTGTCTGCGCTGTCGGAACTGCAGCCGTTTCAGCAGAGATACGCCAGGATGGGGCAAAAAGGGGCTCGTGGGAGATAACGACAGCACGGGGAAATCATCAGCCATCCTCGTCGCCAATTGTTCTGTCTGTAAAGATGACTCGTACTTGAACTTATTTTACTTTTTATTGCTCTCATCAACTTCCCTCACATCACTGAACTGCGTGAAAACATTCTATCATCAACGTCATTACTCACTGCGAACTCTTAAAGTGACCGGCGTTCTTTACATCTTATTAATGTAACAAACACATTACTTTAATGAAACATCAAAATATAAGTAAATATAACTAAACATGCAACAGTAACTTTTGTACTGGACTTTTTAAAAAGTTAAATTTAACTGTCTGGAAACAAAAGAGGATTCACAACCTGTCTAAATATTTTCACCCTTGTCTATTTATGTACATAATACAAAAGTATAAACTATTTATTAATTGGCTTCTAAGTAAGATATGTCAACATTCAAACCAGTGGACAAACTCCAGTCCTCAGGACTTATTTGACACATCTGATTTAGAACATCAACTCGTTAGGTGAGACCTCCATGAAACGAACAGATAAAAGAGACATACAAAATGTGCAGAGCCGTGGGATCTGAGGACTGGAGTTGAGAACTAATGATTTAAACCACTTTGAAGTGTTTTTGTGCGAAGAACACAATTTCAAGCCGCATTTGAAGGAGCCTTCAAATTGGGACAGCCTTCGTTGCACTAATATGGCACATTCGGTCTTTGAATGCAGCCTTCGAAGGATGTAGACTTTGAGATGGGACACAGCTATAGTGGTTGTTCTTTGCAGCACAAGCATCAGCTGCTGCTAATTAACTGCACGGCAAGCAGCATAAGGGAGAGAGACAGAAAGCAAGTGGCAAAACACACATGTATATTATACATCCCCAGGACATAACAACATGATTACATGAATATAAGCTACATTATATCATACAAAGATGCTTTATTAGTAACCATTAAAATATATATGGGCTACTGAGAGTGTGAAGAGTGTGTCATTGTTCTTTAAAGGTTGTGGAAGTGTGGTGTCACAGATGAAGGTTATGCTGCTCTGGCTTCAGCTCTGAGATCAAACCCCTCACACCTGAGAAAACTGGATCTGTCTGAGAATAAACTAGGAGACTCTGGAGTGAATCCACTCTCTGATGTACTGGAGAATCCTGACTTTAAACTGGAGAATTTGAGGTAAGTTCATCTCTGATAGTCACATGAACTGGTGCAAAGAGACATATATTTAAATAGCTTATAGTCAGACCAAATGTAAACTAATGAAATAAAAAAATAATATACAAGCAAACCTGCACTAACAATAAACATGATGAAAAAATAGGTGCAGAAAGATGAGCAAAATGAAGACTATTCATTTCTGATATCTGAAGAGAAATATCATTTAATTCACATTTATATTGATCAAATTAATCTTTTCTCGGTGTCTGTCTTCATCTTTAACACTGTGAGTGCAAACCTGATTAGATGAATAACAGCTACATTATATCATGCAGAGATGCTTTATTAGTAATCTTTAAAACACATATGGGCTACTGAGAAAGTGAAGCGTGTCATTGATCTCTACAGGTTGAGTTATTGTGGTGTCACAGATGAAGGTTGTGCTGCTATGGCTTCAGCTCTGAGATCAAACCCCTCACACCTGAGAAAACTGGATCTGTCTGGGAATAAACTAGGAGACTCTGGAGTGAAGCTGCTCCCTGATGTACTGGAGAATCCTCACTGTAAACTGGAGAATTTGAGGTAAGATCATCTGGTGCTCAGAGAGACATATATTTTTTTAATAGTTTATAGTGAGACCAAATCAGAGTGTTTGGGACTGTATTTAACATATAATAATATTACATTAATCACATTCAACGTAATCACGGTTAATGTTTTTGATAGCTGAAGCTAAAGCTGATTTGATTTATCCTCACTCTCCTTCACTCTCATCACATCACATCAGTGGCAAGGCTACATAAGGCCATGGTGGCGCTCAGGGGTGGATCTATTGGGGTGGCAACTGCCACCCAAAGAAAAAGCTATGCCACCCCACCTGCCACTCCAGAGTTATCACAGAATAAAATATAAATGTAAGCAGTGTTTCATGTGCTACCTTTCAGCCGCACCAAATTGTCCGTCCCTAACATTTGTGTCTCATTTTTATTCGTTGACAAAAATGTGAATAGTTTTTATCATTCAAAACGAGTTTTTATTTCGTTATCGTCTTGTTTTCGACAGTGAAAAATGTCATTCGTTGACCAAATTAACTATGCTCTTGGGAAACTTCAGTGCAGCAGAAATTTTTTGTAGCCTTCCCCACTCTGTTGCCTTGCAACAATCCTGTCTCTGAGCTCTGCAGGCAGTTCCTTTGGTTATTGCACTAATATGCATGGTTGGCGGTGAGGTCTTTTATAGAGAGTTGTGTGCCTTTCCAAATAATGTCCAATCAATTTAATTTACCACAGGTGGACTCCAATCAAGGTATAAAAACATCTCAGTAACGATCAAGAGAAGTGGGAGGCACCTGAGCTAAATTTCAAGTGTTGTCGCAAAGGGTCTGAATACTTATGTAAATGTGATAATTCCTTTTTTTTTATACATTTACAGACATTTCTAAAATTCTGTTTTCACTTTGTCGTTATGGGGTACTGAGTGTAGATTAATGAGAATAAAATGAATTTAAATGATTGTAGAATCAGGCTGCAACATAACAAAATTGAAAACGTGAAGGGGATCTGAATACTTTCTGAATGCACTGTACATACAGTCTACACTTTGTTATAATGAGAGGATTTACTAGCATGCACGACTCAGCGCTGGATAAAAACTGACTTTAAGCGGTGAATGGATTCTAACTTAAGCACCTCTGATTGCTCATTGTATTCAAGAAATCAACAGACATGTCCATGATTGGCTACATTGCTCACTTCTGCAAAACATACTGTAAATTGAAACCTTTGATGCTTCACCTATGATTATTTATCTTAGTTTATTGTTCTTATTTTGTTCATTGATTATTTTATGAATGGATTTTAATAAATCACATTTAACTAATCTTAATTGTCATTATTTTTATCTCATGTATTGTAAAATGATGTAATCTGAGAAGCAGGCATTGAGGTCGGCACTATTTCACCAAGGTCCACTCACTTTAAATGTACTGTCCTCCCCTCTGCATCACACGACACCTTTGTTGGAGACTGATTTACACACAGCAAAACTAAACTAATAAAATAAAAATAGTACACAAACAAATAAAATGCTATCAATAAACATGAGGCCCATTTCAGAAAGGAGGTTAAGTTAAAACTCTGAGTATGTTAACCCTGAAATTAGATAAACTCTGGGTTTTCTGTTTCAGAATGGGAGGTTTGTCAAACCCGAGAAAGCAGGGTAAGTCAAACCCGTTTCTGAAAGAGAGGTAACTTATACTCAGAGTCAGTTACCGTGGTAACTTACTCTGTGAAGCTAACCTGGTCCGGAGCAGGAATTTAACTACATTTTGCCTAAAACAAGTAAAATGATCTGCCGATGGGGTAAGACAATTTATCTTAATGTAAATGGAAAAACGGGGGGGGAAATGCACTTAAATTAATTAACTTTTTTTTTTGTTGGCATATCCACATGCATATTTATTTGAGCAGTACCATTTTTAAATGGTAGTTTTCTGTATAACATCGGGGATGCAGAGCACATTAGTAAGGCTGCTGTATGCAATGGTAAGTAAAGTGTGAGTCGCTCTCACGCTCTTTCTGAGAATTGTTGAGTTGTTTCCTGGGCACAAACCCATCAAAGAGGAGTTTCACAGGACTGCAGGTCAATAGTGTAGAAATCTGTTTAAATGAGGCTAATCTAATAAATGACGTTCACTTAATAACATCTTGCTGCGACCTCTGGAAGTAACCTAATAATTAAAATTCAGTGTTAGTTCTGACAGGTCATGTTAGTCAAGCTCGCATCAGCTAACTCTCAGCTGATCCACGTCTAGGTAGGACTATGACGCCTATCACAGCATTCTATACAAGGTCCATTCAGTATTATGCATTGCTCACAAGCTAATTAGATGGCGAATTCTGTGGGCAAAAGCATATCATTTCAATAGGAATTGTGCAATCAGGGATTTACAAGAGGATTTAGTTCCCAGCGCAGATTCAGGTTTGTCAACTTGATACACAAATTCGCCACGTTAATCATAAACTGTTTGATTTGGAAGTGACCTGAGTGAACTCTTTGCCAACAATCTCGCTGAAGTTATACTGTATGACTTCTCAAGAACAAGTTCAGACGAGATCCGCACTACCCACATGAAGGAGAAGGGAATCATTCATCCACATCACAGCTGGCTATATATTTCACTCTCCATTCATCTCTGTTTGTCTTCACAAAGCTAGGCTAAGTTTCCTTTTTATGCTTATTGTTTAAAAGCTATCAGGTTATTGACAACAAGCTTGTTACTCAGAGGTGGGGGACTCGAGTCACATGACTTGACTCGAGTCAGACTTAAGTCGCAAATTTTAGGACTTGAGACTTGCTTGACAAATATTCATAAAAGACTTGAATTGACTTGACTCGGACTTGAGTTAAATGATTTGAAATAACTTGTCTTTCGTTCAATAAATATCTGTTTGTTTTTGGACGTACTGCAACCAAACCAAGTGACGCAGCAGGCAAGCAGAGAGCACTAACGTAAGAGCATGGTTAGGTTAGGTTACTTTATTCATACCCGCAGGTAAATTTGTGTTGCAGTAAAATGACAGTGACATCCATAACACAAATTTAAAAAACACATTTAAAAATATAACACAACAGATAAACAAAAATAT
>NW_015506483.1:208090-215059 GCF_001515645.1 Sinocyclocheilus grahami | reverse complement strand
CCTCTGCCAGCCGATCCAAGCGAAAAGGAGCTCCAAATCCATCAATGGACAAGTCAATGTCCCGGTCACACTCAGTGAACCACGTTTCAGTAAATGCCATAATGCAGCAGTTCCTAAAATCCTGCTGATAACGAGCATTTCCCTGAAGTTCATCCACTTTGTTCCTCAAAGACTGAATGTTTCCCATAATAACCGAGGGCAGAGGAACCCGGGTGAGCCGCTGCTTCCTCAGGCGTAATCTAACGCCACCTCGTTTACCCCTCTTCCTCCTCTTCTTTTCCACACTCCTCGGTCCATGAGAATCTCTCAGAATAAAGCTCGGTAACTCCGGTGTAAAATACATTCCCTGAGCCGAACTAGCGAGGTTTAGCTGCAGTAACATATCTCTGGAATACTGTGTCCTCACCTGGCATACAGTCCCACGGATGTTGCATGCAAACAACAGATACAAAAGAAATCCCAGCGCGACAAGATAGGATAAATCCATTTTCCAACTAAATCTAGAATTGCTTATTCATGTAGTTAAGACAGTACAGGACAATAAAAAAAACGTTTAAAATGAATAAAACAGGACGCCAAACTCTCATTCACTGAGTCGCTGCATGCGCATGCGCCCCGAGGAGAAATAGTGCATGTGCAGTGTTGCCAACTTAGCTACTTTGTCTAATCTAGCGACTTCTTGGACGAACCTTATTTAGTTTCTGAGACTCGCTGGAACTTCCGCACGAGCGCAAGGTTTTGCTTTCTCAGCGCGCACACCAGTGGTGTAGTGGTGTCTGGAGAAGTGGGTATACTCTTAATTTATGCCCCAATTGTTTTAAAGCAAGCCAGCAAAGGATGAACACCATGTGTTATAAACAGTGACGTGTAAAACCAGTCTTGTATATTTAGTTCACCCCAAAATGGGCCAGTAGTATTTGCATATTGTCACTTAACTTCTGCTGCTTGACTTCACGGAGTAAGAATCATTATGAAATTAAAAATAGCCACAGAAGAGGTGCAGATTTTGCAATAATTCATATTTAAAAAAAATAGACTGCAGCAATTAACATTTTGTCAGAACCTCTAGTAGCCTACATTACATGCTATTTTGTTTAGTTGTCTGTTCATAGGAGAATCATGAAAAACAAAATCATGACTATCAATTTATCCCGAATGTATCCCCCCTCCCCCCATCCCCACCACCTTTTTAATATAAATAAGCACCACTAGACCTGCTGTCTTGACCTTACATGGTACTATATGGATCCATTCAGAATAACTAGACCAGCGCATAATCTAAAACACCTTCAGTCACCATCCAGTATAACACTCCTGCTTTTAAACCAAATACACACTGAAAATAATAATTTACTGACATCTGGACTCGACTCTCCACAATCTCTGATGAAATCGGTTGGGTTTTCTCTGTATTAGAGAGCCATGCTTTTATGTTGGACTAATTTCAGTTACATTTATATCTTATGCTATGTAGTTTTAATTTTTATTTATTTATTTATTTTATATTTTTATTGTATTAACAACTCAGCTGTATGTGGACACTTTTTGAGTAAAAATGCATATTGCAATTTTTTTTTGTTGCAAATAAAACTCCCATAGTCCATAACTACTGTAGTTTTAAGTTATTTTAATATATAAATTCAGTTAAATCATCAGATATTTGTATGACTGGACAGTGACTTGCTTGACCCAAGCTACGACTTGACTTGAATTGCTTGATTCTCACAAAAATGGACTTGGACTTGCTTGAGACTTGAAGGTTAATACTTGAGACTTACTTGTGACTTGCACATGTGCAACTTACTTCCACCTCTGTTGTTGCGTAATGTTATCTGGGCATCAGCAATAGGGCTGAAACGATTAGTCGACAATAAAAAATTGTCAACAAATATTTTTGTTGTGGAGTAGTCGTTTGATCTCATATGACCTAATGTAAGAGTCTGGAATAACGCGGTTAGTCCAGTGTGGCGCTGTAGCGCAAGATGTATTTTTCATCTGGAAATGTTAGAAAGTCATGGAAACATATCCATTTTGCTGTCAGGAGTGGGCGAGGCTTGGAACAGATGGAACGCAATAGAATAATAACGCAATAATTCTGAATAAAATATGCATTCTGCTAAAATATTTGTTGTTGGACATTAAATGTGACACATGTAGAATTTTAATCCTGCATATAAGTGTATTTTTATCATAGCAGTAACTGAAAATCAAATGTAAGCTGGCTAATACAGCCCTACTAGCTCAAATGAGTGAAATGTGTGTTCCTCTTATCAGTTAAAATGTAGTCTGATTTCTATTATTTTCATTTTTAGTTCAGTGTTTTTAACTTTTAATTTAGTATTTTAAATGCTTGAATTCTTTAAAGAGCAATTTTAGATTGTAATGTTTTAATGTTCTACTAATAACCATAAAGTACAGCTGTCATAAAACCCGTGGCATAGAAACCATTGTACTTGATTTGTTTAGTACTTTTTCATGGTCATTGAAACGGCTGTATCTAAATACTTTCCATGCTTTTATGTTGGACTAATTTCAGTTACATTTATATCTTATGCTATGTAGTTTTAATTTTTATTTATTTATTTATTTTATATTTTTATTGTATTAACAACTCAGCTGTATGTGGACACTTTTTGAGTAAAAATGCATATTGCAATTTTTTTTTGTTGCAAATAAAACTCCCATAGTCCATAACTACTGTAGTTTTAAGTTATTTTAATATATAAATTCAGTTAAATCATCAGATATTTGTATGACTGGACAGTGACTTGCTTGACCCAAGCTACGACTTGACTTGAATTGCTTGATTCTCACAAAAATGGACTTGGACTTGCTTGAGACTTGAAGGTTAATACTTGAGACTTACTTGTGACTTGCACATGTGCGACTTACTTCCACCTCTGTTGTTACGTAATGTTATCTGGGCATCAGCAATAGGGCTGAAACGATTAGTCGACAATAAAAAATTGTCAACAAATATTTTTGTTGTGGAGTAGTCGTTTGATCTCATATGACCTAATGTAAGAGTCTGGAATAACGCGGTTAGTCCAGTGTGGCGCTGTAGCGCAAGATGTATTTTTCATCTGGAAATGTTAGAAAGTCATGGAAACATATCCATTTTGCTGTCAGGAGTGGGCGAGGCTTGGAACAGATGGAACGCAATAGAATAATAACGCAATAATTCTGAATAAAATATGCATTCTGCTAAAATATTTGTTGTTGGACATTAAATGTGACACATGTAGAATTTTAATCCTGCATATAAGTGTATTTTTATCATAGCAGTAACTGAAAATCAAATGTAAGCTGGCTAATACAGCCCTACTAGCTCAAATGAGTGAAATGTGTGTTCCTCTTATCAGTTAAAATGTAGTCTGATTTCTATTATTTTCATTTTTAGTTCAGTGTTTTTAACTTTTAATTTAGTATTTTAAATGCTTGAATTCTTTAAAGAGCAATTTTAGATTGTAATGTTTTAATGTTCTACTAATAACCATAAAGTACAGCTGTCATAAAACCCCAGAGAAAGGCTGCATGGCTAGAAACTGCTGATCAACTGAATGTGAAAGTGGCAACTGTGTTAAAATGTTTTCATATATCTTAAAAAAAAAGGTCATTGCATTTTGGGCATAATACCTTAGTTGGTTGTAGCCTTTTTTTATTTTTATTTTTTTATTATTTAAGTTGAATTTTTTTGGACTAATAATAAAGTCAACTAGTTGTCTGTGAGAGAGTCAGCGCTGTAATATCAGTGCATTCCTATTGGTCAGTGTTAGAGGAGCTCAGCTTAGCCTGACAGTTAGTCTGCTCCGGACCAGGTTACTTTCCAGCATAAGCTGCCAGAGTGACTGAGCTTTCAGAAGCCAAATCAAGTGACAATAAGTCAGATAAAAAAGGTAAACTAGTTTTATGAAACAGCCCCCGATTACAGCGCTATGGATGTTTGCATGAGCTCTGCAGTTTAGTACTCCAGTAAAGTCACGTCACGTTTATTTGTGTAATAGATAGCCTTAAATCAAGCAGCTTTACAGTATTAAACATGAAAAGCCAGAGTCAGTGTCACTTTCAGTTAGAATTACAACTTGGTTGTCTGTTATAAAGCAGCTCTCCAGTGTGGAGCTAGCTAATGATAAAATCTGTTTATTAGTGGGGGGGAATAGATAGCCTTAAATCAAGCAGCTTTACAGTATTAAACATGAAAAGCCAGAGTCAGTGTCACTTTCAGTTAGAATTACAACTTGGTTGTCTGTTATAAAGCAGCTCTCCAGTGTGGAGCTAGCTAATGATAAAATCTGTTTATTAGTGGGGGGGAAAACATTTAATTAAATTAATAGTTTGGTTTGCAGAGATCAGAGCTTGATCTAGCTCAAGACTGTTTTGATTATCATAACCCTATATGGTATTTTAAGAGAGATTATGTTGTGAATAAAATAGTTTATCCAAAAATAAAATGTCTTAACACTTAACCTTTATTTGGTTTCTTATCCATATGACTTACAAAAAGAGATGTTAGGCAGAATGATGTGTCATTCAGCTACTTTTTCATAAAGCTAATTAAATGGTGAATAAGAGTTTCTCTGCCATCTCATTTTGTGTGCCAAATATATTTATTTGTATAAATTAATTGTATAACTGTAATTACATAATATGACTTTCAAAAGCTGAAGTGATTACCTTAATTTATTTGTTAGAATATGTATAACTCAATATTTAAACTAACTGCAAAAGCTGAATAATCAATAAATGTCTACTGATTAACCAGCGATTATCAAATGTGTTAGATTAACTGATTATCAAAATAATTGTTTGTTGCAGCCCTAATCAGCAACAACCATTGCTATGGCTTATCTAGTTTGGTAGTCTAGTCATTTCAGTAACATGATTGCTGCTAAGTCTCTACGCTTTCTCACATGAATACATTTAATTTCATGTACATTTAGTCATTTAGCAGAGGCTTTTATCCAAAGCGACTTACAAATGTTGCATTTATTTACATGCTTTATCCCACTCTTGTGCGGGACGCTGTAAATGTCTGTTTTTGTTTTATTGTTTGTGCACCAATACACTTGTTGCCCTATTATCACTCACTTACTACTAATCTGTCCAGCCTGGCCTGGCTATTGTTGAGTGCTGCTGAAAGTGCCGGCGCCAACTTGGCCGTTTGCCAGCTGGATGTCTTGGTGTTTCAACTTGCTTTACCTCACAATTATAATAAGTCAAATAAAGTGACCAGTATGAGTAGTAATTAAGCATTTGCAGCTATTTCATTAAAATGAAATAAAATAATGTGATTTTAAGAGATCCAACGTAACTGTAGCAAAGTTCAAGTTCAGGGAAGAATGAGATAGATGATAAACATAACTTTAATCATAAAATAAACCTAAACAACAAAACAAAAGTAGTGGCAGCGGCCGACTGTGGTATACAAGCATAATAAAAGCTCCGGAGCTCCTTCATAGGACTTGTGGCCGGTGTGTCGTGCAGGAATCGGTCTCTCACTTTCCACTCCCACGGCTTTTGGTCCGACTTGCTTAATTTCACAGTTAATAATAACACATTAATAAAACTCCTGTTTTATTGCTTTCCATCAGCTGTTGGAAAGCTGTCGACAACTCCCATGTTTCCACACTCATTCATGTCGTCATCAAGCTATGCCTATGTTGATTTGAATAAGTGACTTCTAGCTGAGAAACGTAGATACTGGGCTTTTATTTCACATTTATATATCAAATTAATCTTTTCTCAGTGTCTGTCTCCATCTATAACACTGTTAGTGTGAACATGATCAGATGAATATAAGCAACATTATATCATACAGAGATGCTTTATTAGTAATCTTTAAGACAAACAGAGAGACTAATGAGTGTGTCATTGTTCTCTACAGGTTGAGTAAGTGTGGCGTCACAGATGAAGGTTGTGCTGCTCTGGCTTCAGCTCTGAGATCAAACCCCTCACACCTGAGAAAACTGGATCTAAATGGAAATAAACTAGGAGATGTAGGAGTGAAGCTGCTATTTGCTGTACTGGAAAATCCTCACTGTAAACTGGAGGGACTGTGGTAAGATCATACGTGAATCTCATCTGAAACTGTGAATTTTGCAATTTTAATAATTCATGTAACATCAAAAATAAAATTCAGGGAAAACTATTATTTCATTAATTACAAGCAAAACTGTTGACATTCGTCAATTTAATATCATGTATGGTCATGATTTAAGAGAATTGATATTTTTCAATTTGAAGCGTTTACTGTCTGCTGCTGCTGTGAGTTCATGTGATCTGTAAATGTCTGAACACATGAGCTGCTCCTCATTAAGGTGATACTGCAGTACTGATAGTCACTGAAAAACACTTTAAATCATGATCAACATTTAACAGTATTTACTTTAAGCAAATTCATTCTCAGCACAGTCATGATTAATCATTTTAGTAGAAAACTGGATTTTTTTTCAGGTTTAAATTCTATATCGTGTCAGTGTCACAGATTATGACATGGCGAAACCATAGACTGTATAAAAACATGGACGTAGTGTCCGTGACATCACCCGTAGGCAGTGTTGGGGAGTAACTAGTTACATGTAACGGTGTTACGTAATTTAATTACAAAATAAATGTAACTGTAATCAGTTACAGTTACTAAGAAAAAATGTGTAATTAAATTACAGTTACTTATGAAAATGTTAACGATTACAAAGGGGATTACATTTGAATATTTACACACATCCACATACAGATTTAATTGATTTCTTTCCCAAATTGCACTGACTACTCTGAGACATACGGCCCTATAATTTCCGCGATCCGGAAAACACACACTGGTTTGTAGAATCCAGTCATAAAAACGGAAGTCCTATAGCCTAATGCAGACGGAATATGCCACATTTTGGACGAATAAATCAAAAGTAGGTCAGTACACTTGAATCAAAACGCGTGTCTGTGAATATTAAGCCGCAAAAAGACAATATATGA
>NW_015506483.1:187332-207817 GCF_001515645.1 Sinocyclocheilus grahami | reverse complement strand
CCTGGCAGCCGATTTGGCCCGCTATTTTAATATTGTTATTGTATAATTGCCTGCCGAATGTACTAAAGCGATTATTTCCGAATTCGCCATTCGATAATGAAATCTCTAATAAATCATGAATGGGTTAGTCGTGACTCGCAATGCTTCGCCAAACGGTTGGATCAGAGTAATCAATGCGAGAGAGAGAGAGAATGGAGAGGACTGTGGAAGTGCACAGGGGGAGCAGAGAAGCACAACTACTGTTCAGGGTTTCAAGTGCAGGTCAGTTTCATCTGTAAATATGCTATTGCAGTTTTGTCTTTGTTTACTTAGTTAAGCAGCAGCAGCCCATTGCTCATCAGTCATCCCTCAAAATACTGTATAAAGGACATCATTATTATCTATTGTAATGTTACAGTAGTCTTTTAGCAGACAAATAATCATATTTTATAATCGGTTTAGGGGGAGCTAGGGCAGACATCAACACAACCCTTACGAAAATGAATGATGATTTTACTATAAATCCAAAGACAATGGTTAATATTGTTAAACCATGGTAACCACAAATTAACCATGGTTTTTGCTACACTAACCATAGTTTATCTGTAACGATCAATCCACTGAAGGCGAGCGTAAGTGAGAACCCAAGTGCAGTTTATTTACAAGGTGATCCAAACAATAATCCAAACTTGACATGAACAGACTAGACTCACCGACATCAATACAACATCAATACACGACCAGGGCACAATGGGAACATGAAGCTACTTATAGGAAACAAGAGGGTCACATGACAAGAACAAACCAATGGGAAACAAGACACATGACTAAGACAACCAATCAGAACATGACACAATGAACAGGGGAACCAATGGCATGAATACATGAAGGCGAGCGTAAGTGAGAACCCAAGTGCAGTTTATTTACAAGGTGATCCAAACATCCAAACAATAATCCAAACTTGACTTGACATGAACAGACTTGACTTGACATGAACAGACTAGACTCACCGACAGCAGGTTACAACATCAATACACAACCAGGGCACAATGGGAACATGAAGCTACTTATAGGAAACAGGAGGGTCACATGACAAGAACAAACCAATGGGAAACAAGACACATGTCAGTATTAGGATTTTTATATAAAGATATTGTAGTGATGTACTAATTTTGACATGTAGGCAATTTAGAAAGTATAGTTTTGTTAAATCTTGAGTATTAAAGTCATGAGAGAGATAGATATCAGGGCAAAATAAAGAGACTGAAAAGAAAGATGGAAGAGAAGGTGCAGTTCAGGAGAGAACGTTTAATTATTTTGCATGTCCCCAACCTAAGGATTTAAACCTTTTTATGTGAGGTCCATACAAAAAATAGGGTTGTCCATGTTTCAGAATTTGTTGTGGGTGTATGAGTGTGAGCTTTCCCGGCCTGAAATGTTTTTCCTAGTCCGCCCCTCATGGAAATTAATGGCGCAGACATGGGGTTTAATTTACTACACATAGGCCTACTGAAGCTCGCAGTGTTTTCAGCCTCTGCCGCCTCAATATATGAGTACATGAACACACAAAAATAATCTCTAGAACTGCTCTGAGTCACTTCATTTTTTTTCTGCTGTAAAGTTGGGCATTTTAACATGGGATGTCTATGGGACTGACTCCCTTTTGGAGCCAGCCTCTAGCGGCCAGTCGATGAATTGCCGTTTTAGTCACTTCCGTGTTGGTTTCACGAGAGAGACCCGAAGGCTGCCGCTTGGGCGAAACACTATAGTACAGTGATAACACAGTGTCATAATTATTAATGAAACTTCATGTTCTTATCCAATGAAAAGACATTTCTCTTAATTATTTAGCAAGGCATTCATCATGGGTCACAAGTGATGGCTTTTCCCATGATGCTGTCAGGGCTAGACTCTTGTCGGTTGGTTAGCCATTAACTACTGACACAAATTGTTTGTGTGTAGCAACCATTTTTCTGATGAGAGCTACGAGAATTTCTATCTTCTGTCATTGTCCATCTTTATTGTCAGTGTCCTGAAAGTACTTAGATTTGTTATCTACGTAACCAGTTTTTTAAGACATTATGATGTATGAGAAATTTATTTCTAATTATATGCATTTATATTGTATGTATGTAAATATTTAGACTTTTAAAGGGGGGAAAACAGATAGTATTCAATGTATTTCATAGGAATTTAACTTCATCAGCTATAAAAATCTTTATATAATCTTTCGACCTTTCTACTCGGCTGATTCGCGCGCTCTTCCCGCCATGTTCAGCGTCGTAGCAGCAGAGATCCCAGCTAATTGCCCTGCCGCAATCAGGCGAGCCTAAAAGAGCTTATTTAAGGTAAGTTCTTAAAAGAGCAAATTTTTCTCTTTCGCGCTGCGAGTGTGGATCATGCCCTGCATGATGCAGAGGAGTAGTGAGTGCGTCGCCTGTCTGGGCAGCCCCCACGGAGAGACTGCAACTCACTGAGATGGAATGCTCTCGCTGAGAGCATGAGTCTCACTCCTCTCCACTCGTGCCCCGCCTTCTTAACGAAGGCAGACCCGCTCTCTCGTTTCTCCTCTCTCAGCAAAGCTCAGAGATAGAAACAGCAGAGCCACGGGTCTGAGCAACAGCCCGCGTGCCCGTTCTCCCTGCTGCACTTTGATCCGCCGGTGTGTTTTACATGTGAGAATCAGTGCCCCTCGTTACATCGAGCGGCTCTAACCTCCTGGGTGGATCAGAACACTGTCACCTCTCTATTGCTGACAGCTTCGCATTGTGTGTGCGGCACTGAAGCTGCGCTCAGACAGGCTGCTTTCATTCGAAATCCCCAGTCTGTTCCTGCTTCGCTCGCTGGTCCCCTCCCGCTCTCATGTTTCTCCCCCTCCCGGTTACCTCGGAGGAAGAAATGGCGAATTTGGTTTGAGCGATCAGGCTTGAGTGATCTTATGCTGACACACATCCCGCATGCCTCACTTGATCCGCCAGTGTGTGTTACACGTGAGGATCAGCGCCCCTCGTTTCATCGAGCGGCGCAGCTTCGCATTTGTGTGTGAGTTTGTCCCTGCTCTCGCGTTTCTCCCATCCCAGTTACATCGGAGAAAGAAACAGTGAATGCGCGGGTTAAACTGACACACATCCCGCATGCCTCACTTGATCCGCCAGTGTGTGTTACACGTGAGGATCAGCGCCCCTCGTTTCATCGAGCAGCGCAGCTTCGCATTTGTGTGTGTGTCGCGGAGGCTGCTTTCACTTTTGAAGCGTGAGTTTGTCCCTGCTCTCGCGTTTCTCCCCTCCCAGTTACATCGGAGAAAGAAACAGTGAATGCGCGGGTTAAATGATCAGGCTTGAGTGTTTTTTACGCCGGCACGGCTCCCGCATGAGTCACACTCCACGCAGCTCTTTGATCGGCCAGCGTGTTTTTCATGTGAGGATCAGTGCCTCTCGCTTTCGTCGAGTGGCTCAATCCTTCTAAGCAGATCGGTTGTCACCAATGACTTCATATCGCTGACATCTTTGAGTTGAGTGTGCCGGGCCATGCCCACGCCGAGACTGCGCTCACTGACAGACTGCTACAAGAGCATGTGTCTCACTCTGCTGCGCTCACGGGGGCGGCCCCGCTCTCCCCTCGTCCGCTAGGAGTGGATTTGAGAGAATGTGCGCAGTACTTTTGATCTGCCTATGTGTTTACACAAAGATCATCAGTACCCCTCTTCTAATGAGCAGTTTTGATCTTTTTAGGTGGATTGAAAGGGAATGTTGTCACTAATGATTACCACTGACAGCTTCAGATTCTAGACACGTCTGGGCCACGCCCACAGGGGCTGACTGCTCTCGCTACGAGAGCATTGAGTATAGCGCCCCTAAACGGCCTCTGTAATGCCTCCAAGCACCCCGTCCAGTTCCGGGTGCCGATGACAATGCGTTTGTTGTGAACTCCGAACCGTCATACCAGACCTCAAAGGTCATCCTGTCTTGGTCCGTTCAGACAGCATGACGGTGGTGTCCTACATAAATCACCAGGGGGGACTGTCCTCGATGCGGCTCCTTGTACTAGTAGAGCTCCACTTGGAATGGGCCCAGCTCAATCTATGTTCGCTGAGAGCAGCACACGTTCTGGGCAAACTGAACCAGGGAGCAGACATGTTGTCGCAAAGCAAGGTCCCTTCAGAGGAGTGGATGCTTCATCCGCAGATGGTTCATAAAATTTGGGAAATCTTCGGCAGGGCGGAAGTAGACCTCTTTGCCTCAGAAGACAATTCTCACTGCCCAATCTATTATTCCCCACGACTGGCCCAACCTCCTTCTCTACGCTTATCCCCCAGTCGCCCTGATTCCGCCAGTAATCAGGCAGATCAGGGAACAGAAACACAAAGTGCTCCTGGTGGCCCCGCTCTGGAGAAACCAGCATTGGTTAGCAGAGCTGTTTTAGCTGCTAATAGCAGCCCCGTGGCCTATTCCCCTGAGGCGAGATCTCCTCTCCCAGGCGAACAGGATGATATGGCACCCCAGGCCAGAGCTGTGGGCCTTACACCTGTGGCCACTCAACGGGAGCCTGTTAGTCGCCCAGAGTGTGTATTGAACACCATTTCTCAGGCTAGAGCTCCGTCTACAAGATGCTTCTATGCCCTTAAATGGTCAATGTTCTCCGCCTGGTGCTCAAACCGCGGCGGAGACCCCGCTCACTTGTGACGTATCGATGATACTGTCCTTCCTGCAAGAGCTGTTGGATAAGGGATGCTCCCCATCCACGCTCAAGGTCTATGTGGCAATGAAAGCGGCTTCTCATGCCCCTATAGCGGGCCAATTGGTAGGCAGGAACAACCTCATTGTTCATTTTCTGAGGGGAGCCAGAAGGCTAAATCCGCCCCGTCCTCTCACTGTCCCTATGTGGGACCTGCCCACTGTTCTGAGGGCCCTAAAGAGTCCTCCCTTCGAGCTGCTGCAGTCCGTCGACCTCCGGTCCCTGTCATTTAAAACCGCTCTGCTACTAGCGTTAGCATCGGTCAAGCGAGTGGGGGACTTGCAGGCAATCTCTGTAAGCCTTAATTGCCTGGAGTTCGGGCCTGGCGACTCCAAGGTCGTCCTGAAACCAAGGCATGGCTATACACCTAAGGTGCTCTCGACTCCATTCAGAGCACAGGTTATCAACCTCTCTGTGCTTCCTCCCTCAGAAGAGGGACCAGGAGTTGAATTTACTCTGCCCCATTAGGGCTCTGAAGGTTTACATTGAGCATTCTGCCCAGTTTAGGCAGTCAGAACAGCTCTTTGTTTGCTTCGGTGGCCACGCTAAAAGACACCCGGTCACGAAGCAAAGACTTTCTAAGTGTATAATTGGCACTATTCGGCTAGCCTACTCTTCCTTGGGTCTACAATGCCCCATTGGAGTACAAAGCCATTCAACTAGAGGCATCGCCTTTTCGTGGGCGTGGTCTGGCGGCGTGACCATTGCAGAAATTTGTGTGGCGGCCGGCTGGGCCTCGCTGTCCACTTTTGCTAGGTTCTATAACCTGGATGTTCCTGCCTTGCAGGCAAGGGTTCTTTCTGCTTAACTGGCGCGCAGTTCGTCTAAGTGCAGTTTGGATGCAATATGCCCAGACCTATCAGAGAGCTTACTTGTGCGCTCTCTGCCCCCATAGGTGCTGAGGCTGCACAAGTCTTCTGGAATGATCACTCGGCTGTGTGAGGCCTACGTGAGGCTTAGCCCGTTAGCCTGGAGGGATTTATTGTTCTTGTTCTCTTGGGCCCTGAGGTGCTTAGGACAAGGATTACCATTGTCGTTCCTCTGCCACGACACGGTGTGATTGTACTGTTCCCATAGCGTCTAGCAAGACGCAGTACGAGTGTAGTATCGATAGGGAATGTACTCAGTTACAAACGTAACCTCGGTTCCCTGAGATACGGGAACGAGTACTGTGTTGCTAGCTGACTCATTCTTCGCTTCAGTCGAAGTAACCTGAATCTTATGGCGAAGGGGCCGCTTATATAGCCAGATGATTCCGCCCATCCTGGCAGGCTTTGGCAGGCTTCGCGGCCATAGGTTCGTGCAGCACCGCTGCCGAGCCATTGGTTTGTTTTTAAAACATACTGCACGAACCAATGGCCGTGCAGTTTCACTGCGTGATTGAAAAAGGCTTCAGTTCAGGAGAAAAAAATTACTTTTTCCCATAGCGTCTAGCAAGACGCAGTGCTCGTTCCCGTATCTCAGGGAACTGAGGTTACGTTTGAAATCGAGTACGTTCATCCCCCTTTTCTCCCCTCCCTTCTCACAGCTGTCCACGACCATTTAAGTAGATGCAGGCTTCGCGGCCATAGGTTCGTGCAGCACCGCTGCCGAGCCATTGGTTTGTTTTTAAAACATACTGCACGAACCAATGGCCGTGCAGTTTCACTGCGTGATTGAAAAAGGCTTCAGTTCAGGAGAAAAAAATTACTTTTTCCCATAACGTCTAGCAAGACGCAGTGCTCGTTCCCGTATCTCAGGGAACTGAGGTTACGTTTGAAATCGAGTACGTTCATCCCCCTTTTTCTCCCCTCCCTTCTCACAGCTGTCCACGACCATTTAAGTTGATTTTTTTTTTGAATGACGGTGAGCTAGGCTTGAGCTTTAAGATAACCCATTCTGATACAGTTTGTCTAAATTTTTATGTGATATACAGTTTTAATTTGTTATTTATATTTATAATTGTCTTCTAATCTTTCTCTCTCACATACCTTAGAATAACTAAAACTCACTGATATTGAATTGGTTAAAAAATAGATATTGCACAAATTTTGAGCATACAATTAAGAAATATATATTTTTCTTGCTTGAATTTTACTGCAGGTGTGTTATGATTATGTTTTGTGCTCTGTGACACAGACCAAGATCCATCTAACATGGTGATTTGAGTTTATGTTACTGGTTTCTCTTTGATAATGAAGTCTCTGTTGATCTGAGAGAGTGACGAGTGTCATTGTTCTCTACAGGTTATAAAACTCACTGATATTGAATTGGTTAAAAAATAGATATTGCACAAATTTTGAGCATACAATTAAGAAATATATATTTTTCCTGCTTGAATTTTACTGCAGGTGTGTTATGATTATGTTTTGTGCTCTGTGACACAGACCAAGATCCATCTAACATGGTGATTTGAGTTTATGTTACTGGTTTCTCTTTGATAATGAAGTCTCTGTTGATCTGAGAGAGTGACGAGTGTCATTGTTCTCTACAGGTTGTTGGATTGTGGTGTCACAGATGAAGGTTGTGCTGCACTGGCTTCAGCTCTGAGATCAAACCCCTCACACCTGAGAAAACTGGATCTGTCATATAATAATCTTGAGGACTCAGGAGTGAAGCTGTTCTCTACTGGACTGGAGAATCCTCACTGTAAACTGGAGGAATTGAGGTAATATCATCTCTACCATAAAGACTCGGAGTGATTAAAGATTAACATGTAGATAATGCATACAATATATCTTTTGGCATTCAGAGACAGATTCCTGCTTGAACCGTCAGATCTTGTCAGCAGTTGAAGGCAGGGGTGAGGAGTCTACCCGAAAAAGATCTTAATATATTATTATACCACAAAAAAGTAAAACTAACAGTTAAATAAACCAAACAAACTACAAACCATACAACAGATACAGGTTACAGGAAAGTTTTTTGTTTTGTTTTGTTTAAATCACAAATGCTTGGTGTAAATCAACTTATCTCAGGGCCGCCGCTACCTATAAGCAGAACAGGCAATTGCCTAGGGCCTCCATAACCGTAACATCCCCTATACACTAGTCCAGTGTTTCTCAACCGGGGGTACTGTACCCCTAGTGGTCCATCATGTAATTGCAGGGGGTCCGTAGAATCATTACAAAAATGTTTAAAACATTTTTTCTTTTATCATAAACTGACATGATATTTTATTGTATACTGACACTAATATAATTATTAAAACCAGAAAATTTTAGGTTAAAGTTCTCTTTGGAGAACAGTGCAGCCACTATGGACAGGTAGGCCTGTCGCGATAATTACTATATCGACTTATCACATGGGATATGCACATGACTGTGAAAGGTTTTGGTATATTGCCCATTGTGTTTATATGGGTGTTTGTTTATGTAAAAAAATGAATTTCACCAATATTTTAGCCAATCGCGCTGCCTCTGTCATCTCCTCTGCTCTCTGTGTGTGAGGCAGAGGCGGGGCTCAGGCAAGTCCTCACACACACAGACAGAGAGACCGAGCATGTGTGTTATCCATTGAATGAGTGGTTTTTAATGATGACTCACTCGTAAAGGCAATCCATTGCGCCACATGCTGGCGTAACAATGACTGACAGCCCAGCGCTGACACTGCTGAAATATCACTGCATAGCCAGTTGCATAAAATGGTCTTAAAATAACAATAATATTGTTCCTTGCAAGTATTTCTGGGGCAATATATCGCCAAATAAAATTTAAAATAGCTATCGAGACCTGCTTATAGACAGGTGGCTTAAAAAAACTTGATGGGATCATCTACCAGTGAACCTCACACACCAGAAAGGTTAAGAAAAATGGACAGCACAAAAACAATCAATATCAATATTGGGTAGAGGGTCCATGAGGATGGTTTGAGATATGATGGGGGTCTAGATGGGGGTTGAGAACCACTGAGCTAGTCCACCAGTCAAGTCAGGCAGCAAAATACTAGCCTTATTGTTCATTCGATATAGTTGAATTGTCACTCACCTGCAATTAAACCAATTAATGTTGCGGTTTCAAAGCAGGTCCTGCCTTCTGAATGTTTGCCGTAATGAACACATCCTTCATCCTTTAGAGATTTATGAAATGGCGAGACAGGAGAAAGCGCACCCTGTTTGTTTTCTTTATTTTACAAAAGTACAACGTTTTGTTGTTATTGTGAGTGTACACAAATAAAAGTAGATCCTTTATGTCACCAGACCTCAACCCAATAGAACACTTGTGGGGAGTTCTGAAAAGACAAGCTGAATGTCATTCTCCATCCAGCATCTGAAAGAGTTCATTCTTTGAAAAGGAAATGCAATGTTTGTGCGATGTGTTGGAGCAATCCGACTATCAGATATAGTAAGAAAATGGCATTAACAAATCTTGAAAAGCAAACCCCAGACCACCACCAGCTAAATGCATGAGCATAAGTCACTATTCCCTGAAAGAAACATTAAGAATTTGCATTCATTCTGTTGAAGAACACTCTCCACCCAAGAGTGGGAACATCGGGATGAATAAGTAAAGAGTCATATGGCCTATTTACACCTGGTCACTTCATGTGTTTTCTCTGATCCGATAATCATCTGATCATGAAAACACCAGGTGTAAATGCCCTCCGAAATGTTGATTTAAATCAGGGGTGTGAGTTCCTGACCCTTTCATCTCGAAAGTGAAAGTGGCATTTTTTGTTGGATACCGGTGCTCCCGTAACGTGATTTCTACTGAGGGGGACGCCCAACCACCCTCCCCCTCGCCCCAGAATGCGATTTCTACTGAGGGAGCCACCACCACCCTGGAACGCGATTTCTATTGAACACACCCCTGCCTCCCACACTGCTGCCAGTGTGTTTCTAGGAGAGCTATAGGTGTAATATCAATTATTATTAATCAATATTATATATCTGTCGTAGAATTGGATGTCAGGGTTTCAGTATCTGAATATTGTGTTCAGGGGGCAAAAATAAGAATAATATGATTTCAGAGGAAAATTACTATTCATCTCTAAATTGATCATTTTTTTCTCATAGTCTCTCTCACCTTATCATCACAATGTTAGTTTGAATGTGATCAAGAGAAAGTCCTTGTTTGATCTGAGAGAGTGAAGAGTGTGTCATTGTTTTCTACAGGCTGTATGACTGTGGTGTCACAGATGAAGGTTGTGCTGCTCTGGCTTCAGCTCTGAGATCAAACCCTGAACACCTGAGAAAACTGAATCTGTCTGGGAATAAACTAGGAGACTCTGGAGTGAAGCTGCTCTCTGATCTGAAGAATGATCCACATTATAAACTGGAGACACTATGGTAACAATAGTTTCTAGCAATTTTCATCATATTGTCATTTTAAGTTCAAATGGCTGTTTTACTCACTAGAAATAAAAGGAAATTGTACCATGTTCAGTCACACCATGTGTGTGTGTGAATATTTAGTTTGAGATCATCAGATAATGAGTCTTTGGGCCCTATCATACACCCGGCGCAATGTGGCGCAAGTGTTTTTGCTAGTTTCAGTCCAATGCAGTTCTCATTCAACTGCGCCTCGTTGTTTAAATAGCAAATGCATTTGCGCCCAATTGTGCGCCCATGGGCGTGCTGGTCTAAAAAAGAGGTGTGTTCAGGCGCATTGTGGCGCGTTGCTATTTTGCGGACCTGAAAATAGACTGCGCCATAGACCAACTCAAACCTGGTTTAAAGTATGGCGCAATATTTTTTCTTTGTTATTTAAAGAGTGCGTTAGTAATATGCGCCTATAGGCGGGTGCACACTGCACGTACACTTTGCTTATTACACACACACAGGGACACGCAGCAGCACACAAACATTTTTAAAAATGAAAAATTACATTCCGCCATGTAAATAGCGACCCCGCCATGGCGCGAGCGCAACTGGCTTTTAAAGGAGATGGGAGATGAGACTCTGATTGGTTTATAGCATGTTACGCCCAAAACACACCCACTACTCATTAAGAGAATAGGGACAGCCCGTTTAGACCATGCACCTAGACACGCCGACAGTTTTCCCGTCGTTAAACTAGCAAAAGTGGATACGGGCACACCCTGAGTGTACCTGCGCTGTGCGCTTTAGACCATGGCGCAAGTGTTTTTGCTAGTTTCAGTCCAATGCAGTTCTCATTCAACTGCGCCTCGTTGTTTAAATAGCAAATGCATTTGCGCCCAATTGTGCGCCCATGGGCGTGCTGGTCTAAAAAAGAGGTGTGTTCAGGCGCATTGTGGCGCGTTGCTATTTTGCGGACCTGAAAATAGACTGCGCCATAGACCAACTCAAACCTGGTTTAAAGTATGGCGCAATATTTTTTCTTTGTTATTTAAAGAGTGCGTTAGTAATATGCGCCTATAGGCGGGTGCACACTGCACGTACACTTTGCTTATTACACACACACAGGGACACGCAGCAGCACACAAACATTTTTAAAAATGAAAAATTACATTCCGCCATGTAAATAGCGAACCCGCCATGGCGCGAGCGCAACTGGCTTTTAAAGGAGATGGGAGATGAGACTCTGATTGGTTTATAGCATGTTACGCCCAAAACACACCCACTACTCATTAAGAGAATAGGGACAGCCCGTTTAGACCATGCACCTAGACGCGCCGACAGTTTTCCCGTCGTTAAACTAGCAAAAGTGGATACGGGCACACCCTGAGTGTACCTGCGCTGTGCGCTTTAGACCATGTGCTTATATCAAACGGTTTAAAGTTCAGTTAACCTACAGAAACTGAAGCTGAATTAAAGGGCCCTATTTTAACGATCTGAGTTTAATTCTACTCATTGTGCTGTGACTGATTGTGAAAATAATAGTAATGTTATTTTCAGCTTTTACCCTTTAAATATCTCTGTGTGATAATCTGAGATTTGGGTTGCTTGTTATTTACTGATATTACATTTGTAGTGGTGTGTAATGATCATTTCTGCTGGTTCTGTATCAGCTGTCCATTGTGTGAAAGTGACCTTTTATATTCTTTTGATTTTGTAAAGTGACTTTGAGCATTAGATAGAAGCTATATTATCATGTTTGAGAATTAATTAATATAGCTTCTATCTAGTTAGTGCTAAGTTTTCTCATGAAAAGATGTGACAGACGTAATGTCTCATACTGTTTGTGTTTTATTTTAGGACTTATATTAGATGACAGTCTGATCTTCTCATGATGATCTGATGGTGAATAAGGATCCTCTACTGAGACTCACAGTCAACAGAATCAACAGAGACTGAAGATACAGTGACTTAACTGTTATAAATGTAGAATTCATTTAGATTTCAATGATCCTCTGACAGACCTGATGAGGTGGCAGTGAAACACCTTTAATTTCAGAGCAGCAAATTACAGTTTTTCATTCATAGATTAACCGTTTTATTTGTATAAATGCACAGTATAAATTTAAAACATTGGTATGCATGCTATATCGGCTACCATATCGGTATCGGCAATAAATGCTCATTTTTAATATTATCGTTATCGATCCAATAGGAAAATTAGGCTGATATATTAAAGCCAATAAATAATTATTTTCTTCAGCTGAGACAGATGGGCGTTGTTTGCAATGATGGATTTGAATTGCTTGGAATAACTTCGAAAAAAGAAAATACAGCTAAGGGCAGCATGTGCAGCACAAATCTGTCATATAGGCTCCATAAAATTATAATGAGAATCCAACTGTAAAAGAATGCTCTGAATTCTTTGTGCTCCATGTTTCAGTGCATTGTTATAGGGAGTGCGCATCCACAGTGTTCACCTTCATGACTGGTACAGTCAAGTTCACTTGTGTATTCGCATGCTTTTGTGCAATTGTAAGTTGTAATACTTTGTGTGTGTGTATATATATATAAATGTGAGATATTTCAGATATATTATATATATACAGTGCCATATATTATCATACATCATTTTTTTCACGTTTTATGTTGCTGGCTTATGTTAAGCAGCCTTAAATTTGTTTTTTTTCCCACATCAATCTACACTCCATATGCCATATTGACAAAGCAAAAACAGAATTGTCACAACTTCGTAAATTAATTTTAAAAAAAGACTAAATAGTTAGCTGAAGCACCTTCACAGCCTCAAGTGTTTTTTGTTTGATGCGACAAGCTTTGCTCATCAGCATTTGGCAATTATCTGCTATTCTTCTCCTCACCTCTTCACCTCTCAAGCTCTGTCAGGTTGGATGGGGGCAGATGCACATTTTCAAGTTTCTCCAGAAATATTTGATTGGGTTCAAGCCCAGGCTGTGGCTGGGCCACTCAAGGACATTCACAGAGTTGTCTATAAGCCACTCTTGCTGTGTGCTTCGGGTCATTGTCCTGTTGGAAGGTAAACCTTCTGCCCAGTCTGAGGTTCTGAATGCTCTGGACTGGGTTTTCATTAAGACTAACTCAATATTTTGGTGCACTGAGCTTTTCTTCCACTCTGACGAGTCCCTCAGTCCCTGCCTCTGAAAAACAGCCCCACAGCATGAGGCTGCGACCAGCACACTTTACTTTTGGGATGGTACTCTGCAGGTGATGAGCGGAGCTGGTTTCCTTCAAACATGATGCTTGGAATTTAGGTTCCTCAGACCAGAGAATATTGTTTCTCACAGTCTGAGGTCCTTTAGGTGCTTTTTTTTTGCAAATTCCAAGCATGTTTTCATGTGTCTTAACTGAAGAGAGGATTGAGTTTGGCCACACTGCCATAAAACCCAGCTCTAGGAAGAGTCCTGGTTGTTTCAAACGTCTTCCATTAAGGGTAACAGAGACTACATGCTTCTGTGAACCTTCAGTGTAGCAGATTTTTTTTCTGAACTCTCCCCCGGATGTGTGGCTTGATGCAAACCTGTTTCTGAGCTCTACAGGCAGTTCTTTTGACCTCAGGGCTTGGTTTTTGCTCTGATATGCATTATCAGCTGTTAGACCTTTTATTAAGATGTGTGTGCCTTTCCAAATCATACCCATTCAACTGAATTTGCCACAGGTTAACTTCACTTGAAGTGTAGTAACATCTACAAGCAATATGAATGCTCCTGAGCTAAATTTCAACTGTCCCAGATAAGGGTATGAATACTTACGCAATGGAATCATTTAAGTTTTTTATTTTTAATAAATTTGTGAAGATATTAATAACCTGTTTTTTGCTTTACCATTATGGTGTACAGAGTGTAGATTGATGTGGAAAAAAAGTAATTTAAAGCAGTTTAGCATAAGACAGCAACATAACAAAACGTGAAAAAAATGAAGGGGTATGAATACTTTTTCGCAAGGCCCTGTGTATATATATATATATATATAGGATGAGTTTGGTTGAGTTAATTAACGCTGCAGTAAAGCGCTTCATTGTAGGCTCATAAATAATTAATTACTGTTTCACCAACAAATTGGACTAGAAACAGTTCCATTATAGAGTGCTGGATAATATGATGTAAATTTAGGCCAACTTGCAGTTAGCATCACGCTGGTTCCCTTGACAAAACCCCAATAGGATTTTCCCATAGGCTTTTGGATTATCGCAAAAAAAATAAGCTCTGTGCTTAACAAAAAATGTATCCTTACACGTTTTGTCCATCAAGATAATTTTCACAGATGAACACAACTTTTATAACTTTTGAAGCCTAAATGCAGTCGCCAGAAGCAAAAAGCTAATGGTACGCTATAAGCGAACATGACCACCACTAAGCCTCCGACAGCTCTTTTATTCTTTTTCTAAAAACATTTTCCCGGAAAGTTTGAATTAAAATAGTCTGTAAGTGCACAATTATAAGCATAACGAGACTGTAAAAGGGGACTGAGCTTACTTGTTTGATGTGATGACGTTTAATATTGCCGCCGGCCTCTGTAGTCCGATTTAGCCACTTGTTAGCAACCGTCTTTTTCAAGACATGTAACAGCTTTTAAAAATCATGAGTAGGGTAATACTGATGTATTTTATCATGTAAAATAAAATGTGAAAATATCTTGAACTGATGTTAATCACAGACCTTATTTCAGCCATTTTACCAAAAACCCATTAAAAAACCCAATGACTTTAGGATGATGGAACCGGAAGTGCTCAAATGCTAACTTGCTTCCAGATTTTGGCCTACAAAACTATGTCATACTTCCACCACTCTATTAAAAAAAACTGCCTTCTGTGCAATTTAATTATTTTACTACTCCTTTATAACTATTTGAGTGTTGATTTAAGTTTGATTAATTAATTGATTATTAATTGATTATTTATGTTTGATGGTTTATGGTTTTCATCCATGTGAATCCTGAATTTTCGCTTTTGAACCATAGTTTTAAATTCTATGTATCCTTACTGACTAATGAAATTATCTTTTTCTTTCTTAAATCGATGAGTGGGGTCAAAAGTCAGTTGCTAGCATTGATTTGTACTCACTAATACATTAAATCATGACTAATAATGAATATTAATGGCCGTATGTGAATATGTTTAAGTGCATGCAGAGAGGCTGTTTTTCTCTTTCACCAGCTCCTGCTACTCTTTCTGCTCCTCCTCTTTCCTGGCCGGTTTTTTGTTTTTCTCCTCTGGGATTTTGGCCTTCTTTTTTACTGTTACCTCCATGATCTTACTGCTGATGTTTATCTTAATGCCACACTACAGCTGCTGCTGTTTCTACATCTGCAGCAGATGCATGTGACACCGCGCTCTACTGTCGCCTGCTGACCGAACTGAATACTGCAGCACATTACCTCCACTGAGTACTGCACTGTGCATATTTACATCATTGTACTTTAGATTTTTCAGAGTATTGTACCCTATTATAACGAATTTGTATAATTTTTTACCCAAATATAAGAATAGCTATCGGCACATTTTTGTAACTATGGTAAATTTGTCACCGCCAACAACAATTCACTCGCCCCAATTTTGAGGAAATTTATTACAAAACTATGAAGGAAACTGAAAGTGCAGCACCTTTAACTTGTACTTGCTGGGTTGATAAACTATAAATGTAATTTCATTTTTTGTGTCTGGTAATTCATATTTAGTTTTTTAATTTATTTATAGCCTATGAAAAACACATTGAATTAACATTCTGTTGTACTGTAACTTACTTTTACAAAACAAAAAAAAATATGACGGCACACGGATTCCTTGGATTAACAACACTTTATTCCAGACCGAATTCACATTCCATCCTCTAGTAAGTAAGTACTTGGACCCACATGTTCCTCAATTCCAACAGGGTCTGAAAATGTGCAATGTCCCTTCGGCACATGAAAGGGCTTATGCACTCGCACCTTGTCCCCCTTTTTCAGGATAAGTGTTTGTGCACCGTGTTTAGCATCAGTGTAGCTCTTCATCTGTGATTGCTTAAGGACAACTCGCTTACGAACAGTCGCTGGCTGGAGGGTACTGGCAGGAGGAGGAAGTGCAATGTTCAGTTTTGTTCTCATCTTCTGTTCATGAAGCAGTTCAAAGGGAGAAACTCCCATGGTGGCATGTGGAGTAGAACGGTAAACTTGGAGAAAGTCAGTAACCGTATGCTTCCATGGCCTTAGACTGTACTATAGCCGACTGTACACAGTCCTTAAGAACCCTTTTAAAGCTTTCTATGGCACCATTCGCTGCTGGATGATACACAGCTGTGCATACTGGAGTAATGCCTCATTCTCGCAGAAAGGTTGTGAATGCATCTGAAGTGAGTTGTGGCATGTTATCCATAACCAACTCAACCGGGTAACCATGGTGACTAAAGACACCATTGAGAAAGTCAATCACAACACCAGTGGTCACGGATTATGTAAAGGCCACTTCCGGCCATTTGGAATGGTAGTCAATCAAGGTAATAGCATACTTACAGTCCCAAACAGTGGTCTCAAACGTACCAACAATGTCCATGCCCAGTTTACTCCATGGTGCCTCTGGGAAGGGAACTGGTTGGAGAGGGGCGGTAAAAGTCTGTGCAGATTTATCCAATATTTGACACAACTCGCAAGAGGAGACGTGCGTCTGGATCACTTTATCCATTCCAGGGAACCAGTACAGTTCACGTACGCGCTGCTTTGTTCATATGAATTCCCGGCGACTCTCGTGCGCAAGCGCTATAACTGTGTGTTGCAATGTCACTGGAACTACTAGAGGGGTCTCTCTATATAACACTTTGTAGTTGACACTAAGCTCATTCCTTACATGATAATAGGGCTGCAGCTCGGTATGCACAGCTTTTATGGAATCCGGCCAGCCTTTCGTTATTTGAGTGCGCACAGAGGTCAGGACACGAGGCTGCAGCAGTTTCAAACTCGCTTGGTGAAATCGCGGTCAAGGAGGTAGACAGCAATGAAACTAGCTCTGGTTCATCGTCGGGGTTGGAAGCAGAGGTAAGAGGAAGGGGTAACCGTGATAGGCAGTCTGCAGCATGGTTTGATGAACCAGCACGATACACCACGTCATAAGTGAAGCACAGAAGGCGAGCTGACCACCGCGCGATACGCTTCCCAGCCCATCCAGCTCCCCGTGTAGACAGCAAGATTGTCAGCACCTGGTGATCAGTGCGCAGTGTGAAACGCCTGCCCCAGAGGTATATGCGCCACTTTTCGACTGCCCAGACACATGCTAAAGCCTCCTTCTCCACAGTTGAATAACGCCTTTCAGCTGGAGTTAAAGTTAGTGACGCAAATGCCACAGTGCATTCACTGTGGTCTGGGTGCACCTGTGATAATATCGCCACCAGACCACAACTAGATGCATCAGTGGACACTATGACTGGCAGTTCTGGGTTAAACAGGGCAAGTGCTGGACTGTCCACTAAGTATTTCTTTACATCCATGAAGCTTTGCTGAGCCTTCTCAGTCCATTCAAATTCAGAATCCTGACACAGGCATGCACGCAACGGTTCAACGAGTGTGGCATAATTAGGTATGAACGTGTTATACCAGGATAGACAGTAATACCGTCTCCATTCACCATGTGCCTGAGAAAGCAGACAGGACTGACTGAAATTGCACGTTTTTTCATTCATTTGCAGACCAGCCTCGCTGAGATGTTTGAGCACTGCATCCAATGCAATTTCATGTTCTTGCCGTGTACGTCCGAAACAGATGATGTCATCTAAGTAATTCTGTACATTGGGGATGTCTTTGAGTATAATTGACATCATTTCCTGAAATGTGGCCAGAACCGATGCTAGACCATACAGGACACGGCAAAAACGAAACAGCCCATTGTGTGTGATAAAGGCTGTAAGGTCACGGCTATCTCGGTGGAGCAGAGCCTGATGGTAAGCATTTTCCAGATCAATGGTGGGAAAAACTGTTGCACCTGTCAAAGCAGCTAGGGTCTTGTCCATGTGTGGCAGAGGGTAAGCGTCCATTTTAATGGCCTTATTAGGCTCCCTTATGTCAACACACAGTCTGATTCCTCCTGTTTTCTTTTGTGTTACCATAATCTGTGAAATCCATGGTGAAGCATCCACCTTCTCTATTACACCTGCGGCGAGAAGGCGGTTCAGCTCGTCAGACACAGAAGCACGTACTGAGAAAGGGCAGCCTGTCCCAGCGTGAGGTGCAGAAGAGGAAAGCTGCATCAGCGGCATCGGAGGAAGAGAAGCAGGTAAGTTGGAGACTAGTGCAGAAGTAATTGTATTCCCTTCAATGCAGAGCTGGAGAGCAGATATCAAGTCCATCCCCATTAAAGCAGTTCCTGACTCCACAATGAAGAAGGTAGCAGGACATTTGACATTGTCTTTTATAACAGTAGCTGGCATACAGCCAAGCACCTCAATAGGCCAGCGCGAGTAAGTAACTAATCGTGCGGTCGATGGCTGCAGTTTAGTAAGTAACTAAATTTGGGTCTCAGTTGCGATGGCTGCTGCCAAAGTAAGGTTAAGTTTTAGGAGAAGTCTCTCACGAATCCGGGGATCCGACACATGCTCTATAAGTTGATCTTGGTTTATGTCCTCTGTATTAGGAAAGTCACAAGTCACTGCTAACTGTCTCAGTTCAGCGATATAGTTCACTATGGACTCATGAGCGCTTTGCACTCGTTTCCGGAAATTATGATGTTCCACCACATTTCAGGTGTAAAATGTGTGCTCAATGCAGTGATAGCAGTATCTAGTGTATCTCCAGTCTCTGGTAAAATATCAAAAATCCTTTGCCCTTTAGTTCCTAAGCAATGAAGCAGTAAAGCTCTTTTCCTCTCCTCTGGCCAAGCATCACCTGTAGCTCCCACAACGAGGAGATAATTGCGGAACATCCTTATCCACGTTGTGAATGGAATGCTGGGCTCACCCGGGCAAGGTAGAAATAAGTCTGGGAATGGAGCATTCAATGTAGCCATTGTTGCGTAATATAGTTGTAAACCACCTCGTCGCCAATTTTTTGTACTGTAACTTACTTTTACAAAACAATAAAAAATATGACGGCACACGGATTCCTTGGATTAACAACACTTTAATCTAGACCGAATTCACATCCCTATCTCCCTTCTCTCTTCTGCTTTCTCTCTTATCTAGTTATTTTCTTTGTAATAACAACTATGCAAACACAACACATTCTACATAAAATACATACAGGTTTCATCTTTTCAATATCAGAATGTTCCATGATGATCATATTCGATCTGTGCTGATATAAACCTACTGCATCTGTCCTGTTCAGATAATATTTGTCTGATCTAATTTCTGAACATTTCTAAAAAATGAAACTGCATAAATGTTACCAAAGAACATTGTTTTGTTTTTTCTTCAGATCTGTGTAACTGTGCAGATAAATATGATTCTACTGCTCAAGTCAAGTCACCTTTATTTATATAGCGCTTTATACAATACCGATTGTGCCAAAGCAGCTTTACAGTGTTAAACAGGAAAAACGTGTGCTGATCATGAAAGAAGATAATAGAAAACAATCAGTTTATCAGTTAAAGTGAGTTCATTGTTGATTCAGTGATGTCATCATCCAGCTCAGTTCAGTTCGCTTCCAATAGTGTCTGTGCAATCAATTCAACAATGTTGCCAGAAATTGTGTCCCCAACTAAGCAAGCCAAAGGCGACAGTGGCAAGGAACTAAAACCTTGGCAGAATCCAGGCTCAGTCGAGGGGCCGGTTCTCCTCTTGCCAGATGATACAAGCATGGTGTGGTTAAATTCTGGGCTGTAACACATGTCAGATTGAGCAGAGGACTCAATTGGTTCCTGTGGTCTTGTGCCAATTGCCAATGAGTTCTTCACAAGGGATCTGTCACTAGGGCTCATCTAGTTCACTTGCAGTGTTGGGAAGGTTACTTTGGAAATGTAATTGGTTACAGATTACAAGTTAACCTATTAAATGGTGTAACTATTTCAATTACTTTATTAAAGTAATGTAACCGATTACATTTGATTACTTTTCTATATTTCTAATGAATGTTTCCAACTGTTAATCATTTTCAAACATTTAAACCAGACAGGGTTAACCTTACAATAGTACTCAACTGATTACTGTCAGACTTTTAAAATTCTTCATTAAAATTAAATTATTATAATCTTAATTCAAGTAAAGCACAGACACCACAAAATCAGACTTTAGCAGCTCTTTTTACTTTAAGATCGTTCTGAGGTTAAAGGGGTCATATGATGCGATTTCAATGTTTCCTTTCTCTTTGGAGTGTTACAAGCTCTTGGTGCATAAAGAAGATCTGTAAAGTTGCAAAGACTAAAGTCTCAAATCCAAAGAGATTCTTTATAAAAGTTAAGAGTCAGCCACACCTACCTAAAACAACTCCTTCTAACACGCCCCCACATATCTACGTCACTATGTGGAAATATAATTGTAGTAAATGTAGTATTGTTGCTGCTGTGTGTTTCGTTGTGAAAGCGAAACTACTTTGTTTGGT